>NC_083232.1:11999612-12020196 GCF_032191835.1 Heteronotia binoei
CAGAGTAAGATTTTATTAGGACAATCAGGGCTTTTTTTGTAGCAAGAACTCCTTTGCCTATTAGGCCACACGCCCCTGATGTAGCCAATCCTCCTGGAGCTTACAGTAGGCCCTGTACTAAGAGCTCTGTAAGCTCTTGGAGGATTGGCTACATCAGGGGTGTGTGGCCCAACATGCAAAGGAGTTCTTACTACAAAAAAGCCCTGAGGACAATTATAATTCAAGAAGCATTTTAAGGTCAATGCTGAACTGATATAATTTAGTACACCTTCCGGGATGTCAAGGGTGTGTGGCATATGCAAATATGTTATTCAAATGAGTCATGCTAATGAGCTCTAGCAGCTCTTTTCCCACGAAATGACCCCTGTTTAAAATAAATTTCTGAGGTAAATAATATCACCATATTCCTGTCTGGCGTCTCCGGAGGGAGGACAGACGTCTTCAGCGTGTGTGCTTTGAACATTGGTTGTTTTTACCTTTCCACACCACAAGTAGCAGACTTGGTTGGTCTTGAGAAGGAAGACGTCATTGGAGTTGAGCGAGGAGGCCCGGGCGGGGACTTCGATGGTTTTAGTGTTGAATTCCCCTGAACCTCTGACTTGGAAGAGACGGACGGCAGGCTCTGGTTCGCTCTTCTGGGCCCGGCTTGTGCCTCCCTGGAAAAGCAAAAGGATTCATGAAGCTGGATGACAAACATGGCAGCCAGGGCTTTTTTTGGTACAAAAGGCTCAGTAGGAACTTATTTGCATCTTAGGCCACACCCCCTGATGTCACCACTTTCACACAGGGCTTTTCTGTAGAAAAAACCCAGTGGGGATTCATTTGCACGTTAGGCCACACCCTCCGACACCAAGTCTGCTCAAATTCGTGTTTGTTACATCAGTAACACTCTCCAGCCATCTCATCTTTTGCCGTCCCCTTCTTCTTTTGCCTTCTGTCTTTCCCAGCATCAGGGTCTTCTCCAGAGAGTGCTCCCTTCCCATTGGGTGGCCAAAGTATTTGAGCTTCAGCTTCAGCATCTGACCTTCCAGGGAACAGTCTGGATTGATTTCCCTTAGGACTGACTGATCGGATCTTTTGGCAGTCCAAGGGACTCTCAAGATTCTTCTCCAGCACCACAGCTCAAAAGCATCTATTCTTCTGCGCTCGGCCTTCCTTATGGTCCAGCTCTCACAGCCATACATTACTACTGGGAATACCATCGCTTTGACTGTACGGACTTTTGTTGAGAGGGTGATGTCTCTACTTTTTATTATACTGCCCAGGTTCGCCACAGCTGTCCTCCCAAGGAGCAAACATCTTTTAATTTCATGTCTTAATTGTAATTGTATTTTATTGGTTTTCAAACTGTAAATGTAAACGTCTGAACTGACTGTGAGCTGCCCTGAGTCTGCTTGCGGAGTGGGCGGGATAGAAATTTAAGGTAAATAAATAAATTCAGAATCCTGAAATTGAATAGAAAGGCTACCTTCGCGTCACCGACTTGTGAGGATTTACCTCATAAACGATCAGATTTCCTTTGAAGATGGCAAGGAAATGGCGGGGTTCCTTCCCCATCGTCACGCGAACCTGCACGGGCTCGTCCCCATATTTCCGGTCCAGCTCTACAGCGTTGAAAGCGCAAGCGGTGATTTCGTCCGCAGAGGCGTGGCGGCCCTAGAGTGAAAGAAGAAGGAAGGCCTCATACACCCTGGGCATACAGAAGAGGCCGCTGGAGGAAAGTAGTTGTGAAACTCAGTGAGTGTATACTCACTGGGAAAGTAATTTAAAAAATGAAGATAATAGAATATCTGGAAAACAGACTTTAATATCCTTTGGGGGGGGGCATTTCTATTCTTCAAAGAATGCCACTGAAAATACTGAAACGGGATCCGTCGCTGTTTTGCTCTTACTTACAAGCCACATGTAGATGATGTAATGGGGTCTGTTGGATTTCATGTAGGTATACAAAACAAGGTAACAGTCTCCACCATAGAACTGCCCATAGGTTCTGGGCTCTACTGGGGCCATCTCGAGATCTTCTATTCGCCACACCTGAAAAACAAAAACCAGGGGGATTTTTTTTGTGTGTGAGTGCAGGCTTCAGGGGCAACACTGGGTTTTTTGCTGCCCACAAACTATGGATACTTGGATGTACCCTACCATCTCCCTAGAGCTGTGGAGAGAACCCCTCTGAAGGAAACACTAAGCTCATGGAAAAGGAGTCCAAATTTTCCAAAAGCAAGAGGGGATGGGGCAGGGGTGTCAAACATGTGGTCAGGGGCCCAATCAGGCCCCCGGAATGCTCCTATCAGGCCCCCAAGCAACTGGCTCTTGTCTGCTCCCTTCTCCCTCTCTCTTGCTTCCTTCTGCATCTCAACTTGCTTTGCAAGGCTTGCTCAATCGCACAGGAGCTACAGAGCGAAGCCTCGATTTTCTCCATTGGCTGAGGCTCCTCCCCCTCCTGGTTCCCTGGGGAGGGAGGGAAAGAGCCAGAGCTTCCTTTGCCCAGTTCCTTGGATCCCATGGAAGAAAGACAAAGAAAGCACCTTTAAGACCAACGAGTGCTAACGTTTTAAGCATGTTTTAAAGGTTTTTTTTTTTTCAAAAAAAATCTTTAGTTGTGTTTGTGCACAAGTTTAAAAGTTTATATCTCTGCTATCTAATCTCGAATAGGGACGCACACTGACCGGCTCGACACGACCCAGCCCGACAAAGTTTCATTTATGTCAGATCCGGCCCTCACAACAATTGAGTTCGACACCCCTGTTGGGTTTCCTGGTCTCCCTGGCCACCATCAGGGGATGGGAGAAGCAGGGAGGCCCAGCCGACATGTCTGCATTTGGCTTCTACCATAGACTTTCTGCCCAAATACTAGCACGTCGCCCTGGCGTCCTGGATGTGACGACATCACTTCCAGGTCATGTGGAGAGTGGCACAGACCCATCGCTGTGCATCAGATGGATCTCCCTCTTTTGGGGGGGTGAGTTCCCTCCCTCTGGCAAGCTGATTGGCAGCGGGGAAGTGGAGCCTGGTAGTGGGGGACCCCGCCTCCACTTGGGGGTTGGGCAACTTGACAGAGAGGGCAAATATATTGCTGAGGGGAGCCTTTTGAAAAGCACTCGCTCACCTCCACGTTCCCCGAGGCATCGTCCGCCATGCGCTGCTCGGCAGCCAGCTCTGGCCTGGCGTGCAACTGAGCGAAGTCAAATTTCACTTGATCCACCTTGGCTGTGAGAAGAACCAAAAGATACACTTCAGCCACATAAAATACACTGCAAGACAGGCACACAAAGAATACGGGCTCCAGTTACGTTCGACAGCCTCCGGACAGGTCTCCCGGAACTACAACCGATCCCCAGGCTACTGAATATTGAAGAAAATGGCTGCTTGGGAGACTAGACATAAGAACATAAGAGGAGCCATGTTGGATCAGGCCAATGGCCCATCCAGTCCAACACTCTGAGTCACATAAGAACATAAGAGGAGCCATGTTAGATCAGGCCAATGCCCATCCAGTCCAACGCTCTGTGTCACACAGTGGCCAAGAAACCCAAGTGCCATCAGGAGGTCCATCAGTGGGGCCATAAGAACATAAGAGGAGCCACGTTGGATCAGGCCAATGGCCCATCCAGTCCAACACTCTGTGTCACACAGTGGCCAAGAAACCCAAGTGCCATCAGGAGGTCCATCAGTGGGGCCATAAGAACATAAGAGGAGCCACGTTGGATCAGGCCAATGGCCCATCCAGTCCAACGCTCTATGTAACACAGTGGCCAAGAAACCCAAGTGCCATAAGGAGGTCCATCAGTGGGGCCATAAGACCATAAGAGGAGCCACGTTGGATCAGGCCAATGGCCCATCCAGTCCAACGCTCTGTGTCACACAGTTGCCAAGAAACCCAAGTGCCATCAGGAGGTCCATCAGTGGGGCCATAAGAACATTAGAGGAGCCACGTTGGATCAGGCCAATGGCCCATCCAGTCCAACGCTCTGTGTCACACAGTGGCCAAGAAAACCAAGTGCATCAGGAGGTCCATCAGTGGGGCTAGAAGCCCTCCCACTGTGCCCCCCCAAGCACCAAGAATACAGAGCATCAGTGCCCCAGACTGAGAGTTTCAACAATAGGCTGTGGCTAATAGCCACTGATGGACCTTTGCTCCATATGTTTATCCTATCCCCTCTTGAAGCTGGCTATGCTTATAGCCAGGGGTTGTTCTGTAGAAAAATAGGTGGTGGAGCTCATCTAGGGATTGTTATGCAGCTGCAATACTATTCAATGGACAAGAAGAAGAAGAAGATATTGGATTTATATCCCGCCCTCCACTCTGAAGAGTCTCAGAGCGGCTCACAATCTCTTTTCCCTTCCTCCCCCACAACAGACACCCTGTGAGGTGGATGGGGCTGGAGAGGGCTCTCACAGCAGCTGCCCTTTCAAGGACAACCTCTGCCAGAGCTGTGGCTGACCCAAGGCCATGCCAGCAGGTGCAAGTGGAGGAGTGGGGAATCAAACCCAGTTCTCCCAGATAAGAGTCCGCACACTTAACCACTACACCAAACTGGCTCTCCAAGGAGGTGGAACTCTCAGAAGGTGGAGGTGGAACTCTCAGAAAGGTTCAGGAACTGTGCTCCTGTGAGCTCCCACTGAATCTGAGGTATGCTTGTAGCCACCACCTCCTGTGGCAGCGAATTCCACGTGTTAATCACTCTTTGGGTGAAGAAGTACTTCCTTTTATCAGTTCTAACCTGACTGCTCAGCAATTTCATTGAATGTCCACGAGTTCTCGTATTGTGGGAAAGGGAGAAAAGTACTTCTTTCTCTACCTTTTCTATTCCGTGCATAATCTTGTCAACCTCTATCATGTCACCCCACAGTTGATTTTTCTCCAAGCTAAAGAGCCCCAAGCGTTTTAACCTTTCTTCATAGGGACTCAACGCATTATATCTCCCTGAAGTCCCTCCCCTCTCCAAATCCTGCCCTTCCCAGTGCTCTTTTTCTGGGGGATTGTGGTGGAACAGAGTTCTAGAACCTCTTCATAGAAAGGAAATTCTTGAAAAAATGTTCAAGAGTTCACAAGGGACACCCATGTGTTTCTCTTCATTGAGCGTTCTGGTACCTCTCTTCCAGAAAAAAAGCCCTGGGGAGGACTCAGATGGTTAGCCCAGTCCGTATGGCTCCATCATTGACATCAAGAAGGTTCTAGAAAGTTCTAGAAAGTATGAGTTGGCCTTGAGCCAGCTAATTTTGTTTTTTTCTGCCTCACCGATCTTGCCAATAGTGTGTGTCCTGCCAAGTCCTTGAGTCTCCTCTTTTTCGGTCCACTTTTTGAAGAGCTGTTTGAACATAGCCGATTCTGCTCCATCGTTTACAACTTCTACATTTGTCGTTGGAGCATACCCTTTGGCTTGGATGAAGCCCTGGAAGAATTCCAAAGATATGTAAGTGACTCTAGCAAAGGGCATTTCATAGGTGCAAAGCAGGGGCTGTGGCTTGCAAGGACTGCCATTGTACATATAAGCACAAGAGAAGCCATCTTGGATCAGGCCAATGGCCCATTGAGTCCAACGCTCTGGGTCACACAGTTTTTCAAAAACCTGGTGCCATCAGGAGGTCCACCAGCAGGGCCAGAACCTAAGAAGAAGCACATTGCCCCAGACAGAATGTTCCATCTATACTTTGTGGCTAATAGTCACTGGTGGACCTCAGCTCCATGTGTTTATCCAGTCTCCTCTTGAAGCTGTCTGTGCTTGTAGCCGCCACCACCACTCTCAGCAGCAATGAGTTCCACGTGTTAATGATGTCTTGGGCGAATAATTACTTCATTTTATCAGTTCTAAAGTAACCTACTGCTCATTAATTTCATTGAGTGCCCACATACGTGATACAGAGACTTCTATGCTGAGCATATGGTACAATTTAGATCCACCAGAGTGTTTTAATTTATTATTTATTTATTTATTTATTCGAGGCGGGCTCAGGGCGACTTACAACATAAAATCCAGAAACATGGATTTTAATGGAAAGATTTCCACCTGTGGAGCTCGATTCTCAACTCCCTGTCCCACCTACTGCAATCCAAAATGCCCCTCAAAATGCTGCTCTCCTTCAGCATTTTTGCTATGTTACCTACTTGTCAAAAAGGGGGTGGGGTGGGACATGATAACTCCGCTCCCTCAGGCTCCGCAGCCCCCCAAGTCTCCATGTATTTCCCAACCCAGAGGAGGAGACGTAGGCAAAAAAAGTCCCACTGCATGAGTGGAAAACCTCCTTTCCACAGAAACGCTCTGGTAGATCCAATTGTGTGCTCCTGTTAACCCAGACGTCCCCACCTTTTTTGAACCTGCAGGCGCATTTGGAATTCTGACAGGACACAGTGGGTGCTGCAACAAAATGGCTGCCACCCACTTCCTGAAAACATCTCTGGGGGCACCAGAAAAGGTTTGGGTTGGGGACCCCTGCTATAACACAAGCATACATTTGGTACTACGTGTGTATGTTTGGTATTGACCACATGCAGAATTTTGCATCCTACATTTTTGTTTTTGTATGAAATCTAATGCCTCTTTAACTGAATTCAGGCATACACCCAGTGCAATCAATCATACGGCGTCTATAAAAAGGGATTTGAGGGGGGGGGGGGGAAAGCAGGGGAGTCAGTTTCAGGAGAAGAATTTAAGTTTCACATTTTTGCCGCCTTGGAGACTTCGGCATTTGACCTGCAACAAAGATACAGCAGTGGCGTTCTCAGGCAAACTCACCACGGCTCGGCTAAAGGCCGCCTTTTTTTCCTCTGGGCTGGACTCTTTTCCTCGCCAGACGTAAATCTTATAGCCCCCCTGGTCAAGAATGTGACAATCCTGTCAGAGAGAGAAAGAAGAAACAAGCTGCAGAGGATTGGAACCCATCCCTTTGAGCATATCATACACGTGTCAGCTGACATAGCAGTGTGGAGCTAAACTGATGCTTGCTAGGTACCACAAAGAAGAAGATATTGGATTTATATCCCGCCCTATACTCTGAATCTCAGAGACTCAGAGTGGTCAGGTCACAATCTCGTTTTACCTTCCCCTTCCTTCCCCCCACAACAGACACCCTGTGAGGTAGGTGGGGCTGAGAGAGCTCTTACAGCAGTTGTCCTTTCAAGGACAACTGCTCGTGAGAGCGATGGCTGACTCAAGGCCATTCCAGCAGCTGCAAGTGGAGGAGTGGGGGATCAAACCCGGTTCTCCCAGATAAGAGTCCGTGCACTTAACCACTACACCAAACTGGCTCCCCAAACAAAGGGCATAATGTTATCTATGTGTTATGAAGCTCACCTCACGGCGCAGGAGGTCCTGTGTAAGAGGCCGTGTAGCAATTTCTTGAACCACCAAATCCTTGCCATTTTCATAAACGCTACAGAGAGACAAATGAGCAAAGTGAAAACCCAGTTACCTTTCCTGCTTCCTGCCAAGAGGGAGAGCTAAGTGGGGCTTTTGCCCAGGCAGGCTTCTGATTGACTGCGCAGATTAAAAGGCATCCTATTAAGCAGCACTTCTGCCTGAAATGTCATATTCTACTACTAGCGTTCTGTATAACGTCACTCCCTGACATTTTGTGGTCCTCCTGCAACAGCCATTTTGTGGTTGGCTCCGCCTCCTGTGGCAGCCGTTTTGTGCTGGTCCTGGCCACCCTTTGTCAGAATTCCAAGCTGCTTGCAACACACTGAAAGTGCAGAACTGAGCTATGTTATTTGTAAGGAGCACACAGCTGCTTCAGAGGAGGCAGTGGAACTAGCATGGCTAGATAGGTCACTTCCTGCCTTAGTCTGCTCTGCAACTTCCTTCCTTCCTTCCTTCCTTCCTTCCTTCCTTCCTTCCCTTCCTTCTTCCCTTCCCTCCCTCTTTCCTTCCTTCCTTCCTTCCCTTCCTCCTCCCTCCTTTCCTTCCTTCCTCCCTCCTTCCCTCTCCCTCCCCTCCCTCCCTTCCTTCCTTCCCTCCCTCCCTCTTTCCTTCCTTCCTCCCTCCCTTCCTTCCTCTCCTCCCTCCCTCCCTTCCTTCCCTCCCTCCTCCCTCCTTCCCTCTCCCTCCCTCCCTTCCTTCCTTCCCTCCCTCTTTCCTTCCTTCCTCCCTCCCTCCCTCCCTTCCTCTCCTCCCTCCCTTCCTTCCTTCCCTCCCTCCTCCCTCCTTTCCTTCCTTCCTCCCTCCTTCCCTTCCTTCCCTCCCCCTTTCTTTCTTTCTTTCTTTCTTTCTTTCTTTCTTTCTTTCTTTCTTTCTTTCTTTCTTTCTTTCTTTCTTTCTTTCTTTCTTTCTTTCTTTCTTTCTTTCTTTCTTTCTTTCTTCCTTTCTTTCTTTCTTTCCTCCCTCCCTCCCTCCCTCCCTCCCTCCCTCCCTCCCTAGAACACTGCTCTTAAGAATTCCTTTCTTCCATCTAACTTCTCTTCCTGCTTCTTTTCCTGACTGCTATGCAGGCTATGCTCACTGCTCTGTCTACGGACTCCTGGCCTGGAGCATCAAGGCTTCTTGCCTGATAATGTTTCAGGTGCCAGTGGGAAGTGTTGGAGGGAGGAATGCATGCTGGTGCTGCGCTGACATGCTTCCAATTAAGTAGAAGTAACGCAGGGAAACTCTAGCATTTTACAAAAACTCTATGGTTTAACCATAGAGTGGTGTTTTTTTAAATCCTAGAGCATCTAAAGACACCACCTCTATTTTTACTAGAAATGACGTCAGTGTGTCACCATGGGGCCCCACCACCCACTTCCTTCCAAGGCATCACTTATATAGCTAGAATCTTTTTGATCCCGTAAGAAGTTCCTCCACATTAAAGAGACTTGAACTCCCAAATCCTGCAGGTGAGAGACCTACTGGTAGAGCCGGACATTGGCTTTCTGAAGCTCATCGGCTTTCTCATCTGGCATGGGATCCCTGAGCTCTCCTCGCCTCTCCCCCAGCGCCGCTTTCATGATCTGCATGAGGTCAGGGGAGTCCTTCTCGTTGTCGATGATGCCAATCTGAGCCCGCCCACCTCTCTCGCCATCCCGGATGCTCCGGGCCAAGGCCATTCCCTGGGAGATGGAGAGAGGAAAAGGAAAGTCATTGATCACGTCCCACCAGTAGAAAGACTCAGGTCTTTAGCCAAATGAGCAGGCCTGGCCCAAGGTTAGACCTGCATAAGGCAGTGGATGAAGAGTAACTGGGGAGTAGCATCGCAGCAGAAAAATTAGCAAATAAGGCCTCATTTACTTACAGAAAATTCTTACCATAGAGTTCCTGGTGACTTCTGAAGCTACATGGAAGTGGCAAATGGCACTCTAGGAATCGCCTCTATGGTAAGACTGCCATAGAGTTCCTGGTGATTTCTGGAGCTACATGGAATTGACAAGTGGAACTCACTTCTAAGGTAAGATTACCATAGAGTTCCTGGTGATTTCTGGAGCTACATGGAAATGACGAGTGGAACTCTAGGAAACACTTCTAAGGTAAGATTACCATAGAGTTCCTGATGATTTCTGGAGCTACATGGAAATGACAAATGGCACTCTAGGAATCGCCTCTATGGTAAGATTACCATAGAGTTCCTGGTGATTTCTGGAGCTACACGGAAATGACAAGTGGAACTCTAGGAATCACTTCCATGGTAAGATTGCCATAGAGTTCCTGGTGATTTCTGGAGCTACGTGGAAGTCAAAAGGGGTGCTCTAGAAATTGCCAAGAAGTTCCATGTTAGGAACTTTCTCTCAGTACATGAGGCCTTATTTTCTTAATTTTTCTCCCCTGGGGCGATGACCCCCTCCAGTCCCCCTCTATCAGTTGAGCATTGGGGGGCCAGGGCTGCAACCTGGCTCAATTGGAACCCTCCCTCAGAGCCACCTTCAGCTCTTACGTTCCACAGTGATTGGCTCTGTCAACGTAGGCGCATGGATTGCCGTTCAGATTCCAACCTGCAGCCGCAGTTTAGTGCTCCCATGCTCAAAAGCTGCATTAAAAATACCACCCTGGATTGTTTCAAGACTGACCCTGGATTTCTCAGCAATGTTGCAGGAAGGCCCGTTCCACTGGATCAGCACTTTGCCAAGGTCCATCAGGAAAACATCCCCTTTATTGAAGCTGTCCCAGGAAAGATCTACCTGTTTGAGAAGACGACCACAGTTATAACAGGAAGCCATGATAGAGGAATGAAATGAGATTATACCAATTCTTGTAGTCTTAGAAGCTTCCACTTGTTTGAATGCTCAACACTGCAACTCAATGTAGTAATTGCATTATGGATTATATTGTGAAATTTCTGAATTTTTGAATGCCTATGTCTTGATAATAACCGTTGCAATTCAAATATTGTTTTTCAACCTCTAAGACCGTTTTTGCTGTGATAGTGTTTACAGTATTGCAGCCCAAGCACTGCTCATGCCATGAGTTCGATCCTGGTGGAAGCTGGGTCCAGGTAGCCGGCTCAAGGTTGACTCAGCCTTCCATCCTTCCGAGGTTGGTCAAATGAGTACCCAGCTTGCTGGAGGGGGGGGGGGGAAGGGTAGATGACTGGGGAAGGCAATGGCAAGCCACCCTGTTAAAAAAGTCTGCCAAGAAAACGTCGTGATGTGACGTCACTCCACGGGTCAGTAACAGCTTGGTGCTTGCACAGGGGTCTACCTTACAGGGAAGGCCATACCAAGCCATCCAGTAAGAGTCTGCCAAGAAAATGGTGTGATGTGTTGCCATCCCAAGGGTCGGTAATGACTCAGTGCTTGCACAGGGGACTACCTTTACCTTTTTAACTAGTCTTTTGTTCTACCACATCGAGGTTAGCAACCCTAGAAGAGTCTGATTTTCCACTCAAGCTTGATCTTCGTTAGTAACTTCTATATTTACATATCATCCCCATGCTCCCCCATGGAGCATTTTAGGTGCACTTTAGAGCAGGGGTGTCAAACATGCAGTTTGGGGGCCGAATCGGGCCCCTGAGCAACTGGCTATCATCTGCTTCCTTCTCTCCATATCTTGCTTCCTTCTGCATAACAGTTTGCTTTGCAAGGCTTGCTCAATTGCACAGGAGCTACAGAACAAAACCTCTATTTTCTCCATTGGCTTGCTTTGCCAGGCTCTCAATCACACAGCAGAGCTTGAGCGAAGCCTCTCTTCCTTCTATTGGCTGAGGCTCCTCCGCCTCCTGTTCCCCTGGAGAAGGAAGGAGAGAACCAGAGCTTCCTTTGCCCAGTTCCCTGGATCCCATGGGAGAAATAGAAAGAAAGCACCTTTAAGACCAATGCATGCTAATGTTTTAAGTTTTTAAAAAATATGTCTGTGTTTGTCTGTGTTCTTAATAACATTTATATCTCTGCTACCTGATCTTAAATAGGTACACACATGGCCTGGACCGACATGGCCCAACAAGGTCTCTTTTATGTCAGATCTGGCCCTCATAACAAATGAGTTCTACACCCCTGCTTTAGAGTAACCTCATTTTGACACAAGTCCTGTATACCAGAACTCTCTGCAGGGTGCAAAGAATTCCAAGGTGGGTGACTGGGAGTCTCTCGTTAGCTCCAAAAACCATGTAGGAAGGAAAAGGCAATCTCTGGTGTACAAAGAGAAGAAGACCCTGCAGCAAGGAGATAATTAGATAGGGGTCAGCAAGAAGACAATTAAATAGGATGGGGTCCCATTCAGTGTCATTCCTTGTCTGTCTCCAGATTGCTACTCTTAGGGCAATTTCCCCCTTCTTTGCAGGGCTTCTTTTGTAGCAGGAACTCCTTTGTATATTAGGCCACACACCCCTGATGTAGCCAATCCTCCTGGAGCTTACAGTAGGCCCTGTACGAAGAGCCCTGTAAGCTCCAGGAGGACTGGCTACATCAGGGGTGTGTGGCCTAATATGCAAAGGAGGTCCTGCTACAAAAAAAGCTCTTCTTGGGTGAGGTCAGACGTTCATAAAATCCCGCTACGGGCATGAGTGGAGTCCGGAAGCATGTTGGATTTGAAGCGGTTGTTCAAACGTCAGCATCTGCGAATGGTGGTTAGCTCGTTCGAGTCCCGGGTTGAGACGACTGGGGCGCGGACTAATTTGATACTGCTTTAAATCCGGAAGAAAATTCTTCTGTCGGTTCCTGAGCGGAATTTCTCTGTTTGAACGCTCCATCGTTGGCGACTCGTCGAAAGCGCACCACGGTTCCCTCCCCGTATAAACAATTTTTTATTGGTAACATATGGTAGTAGAACTGTTTCTACAGCTTATAAAAACCTTAAGATGAAAGCATCATTCTACCCCACATCTTACTTTCCTCCCACCCCACCCCCAGTAATTGACCCCCGCCAGTGTTATTTTTTAGAAAACAGATATTAAAGGTACCTTTAACTATCAAGAAAAAACAAAAATTGATTAAGAAAGAAAAAAAAACCCTTCAAAAGTTATATTCTTGTCTTAAAGGTCTTAATCTTCAAAAATTGTCCAGTGTCCTTTTATTTTCCACTCTTTTTCTACATATCTTCTGAATTTCTTCCACTCCCGATTAAAGAGTTCTAAATCGCAGTCTCTTAATTTTCTTGTTAGCTTATCCATTTCACTCCATGACATAACTTTTAAAGTCCAGTCCCATTTTTCTGGTATTTTTTCTTGCTTCCACAACTGCGCATACAATGTCCCAGCAGCTGAGAGCAAGTACCATATTAAAGTTCTATCTTCTTTTGGAAAATTCTCCATTTGTAATCCCAGCAGAAGTGTCTCTCCCAAAGCCCCCTGCAAGTGATATCACTGCGCCAGTGAATGAGCGAGCGAATATTGGCTCGATAAATCGTTTACCCGCCCCTATGTCCAGAAACAAAACTCACTTTTGAAAGTAGATGTGAACTAGATGTAAACTGATTTGAATTCCTGGGGTTTTTTCTGCACGCGTAGTGCTCGTGCTGGAAAAGTAGTGCCAACGGACTAGGAAAACTGTTAGTGATCCGACCCATTTAAAAGCGATGTGCTGCAGATAGCGGGCATTACTGCGCCTGCACTAATGCAGATTGACGTCTCATGAAACAAGGTCCGGTAGAGCACTCTGATTGACCAGCGATGGGACCCACATGGGATAGAATGGGAGCCTGGCTGTTGTCTGATCGGAAAATTGGTTGTGTGGATTATAATAGAGGCGCGTTGCAGATGGATTTAATGGTGAGTGTGAACGCACCCCTTGAAAGTGCCACACTCAGTCTTACCCTCTCTCTCTCAGCTACAGATGTAGTTCCACCTCTGTCTCTCCTCTTTCCTATCATGTGTCCGGCTGTCCCGGGCTTTTTTGTAGCAGGAACTCCTTTCCATATAGAACATATGAACATACGAAGCTGCGTTATACTGAATTGGTCCTTCAAAGTCAGTCTTGTCTGCTCAGACTGGCAGGGCTCTCCAGGGACTCAAGCTGAGGTTTTTCACGCCTACTTGCCTGGACCCTTTTTAGTTGGAGATGCCGGAGATTGAACCTGGGACCTTCTACTTACCAAGCAGATGCTCTACCACTGAGCCACCGCCCCTCTCCGATTAAACCACAACCCCTGATGTAGCCAATTTTCCTGGAGCTTACAGTAGGCCCTGCAATAAGAGCCCTGTAAGCTCTTGGAGGATTGGCTACATCAGGGGTGTGTGTCCTAATATGCGAAGGAGCTCCTGCTAGAATTCCATCCCTGCTGCTGGGAACCAAGAGAGTCATTTTCCAATGAAGGAAGAGATATGCCAGTTTGAGCATTCTGGAGAGCGCATCGCAGCATCTTCACACCCTGCTGAACCCTGCTGAACCCTACTGAACCATGTGAAATTGAATTCTCCAGGATTCCAGCTTTCCCATCCTTACTTCTGTCGCCGACACGTGCTTCTTCCCCTTGACGTGAAGGAGGCGCCTGATGTTGTACATGTTGGTTTCCACATGCTTGAACCCGGAGGCGAGTCCTCCCTTCTTGTAGCTGTTTGGAAATAAGGAGGGGGAAAGACAGAAACTTCTTAAAGGCAGCCATATTGTCTACAGATCACAGTTGCAGAGAGAGAGTAGGCTCAGAGTCCAAGTTCTACAAAGAAGAAGAAGAAGACGATGACAACAGTGGATTTATATTCTGCCCTTCACTCCAATTCTCAGAGTCTCAGAGCGGCCTACAATCTCCTTTCCCTTCCTCCCACATAACAGACACCCTGTGAGGTGGGTGGGGCTGAGAGAGCTCTCCCAGAAGCTGCCCTTTCAAGGACAGAGTCTCAGAATGGCCTACAATCTCCTTTCCCTTCCTCCCCCACAACAGATATCTTGTGAGGTGGGTGGGGCTGAGGGAGCTCTCCCAGAAGCTGCCCTTTCAAGGACAGCTCTGCCAGAGCTGTGGGTGACCCAAGGCCATTCCAGCAGCTGCAAGTGGAGGAGTGGGGAATCAAAACCTGGTTCTCCCAGGTAAGAGTCCATGCACTTAACCACTACACCAAGCTGGCTCGGCTTCAACTGGCAAAAAACCACAAAAAGAAACAAAACAGATTGCTAGTCTCTGTTAATATTTGTATGCTTTTGAAGAAAGTTTATTCATTTCAAGTGTGGTGTCGGAGGAGAGTTTTATGGATACCGTGAATCACCGAGAAGACTAATCAGTGGGTTCTAGATCAACTGAAGCTGGAACTCTCCTTAGAAGCTAAAAGGACTCAACTGAGGCTGTTGTACTGGGGTCACAATGAAGAAAGCTGATTAGTTTGAAATGTGTCAGAGGAGAGTTTTACAGATAATGTGAACCTACAAAAAGACAAAGTATAGAATCATAGAGCTGGAAGGGACCCCCAGGGTCATCTAATCCAACCTCCTGCACAGCCCCCTATTCTGCCCCCCCCCCAAAAAAAAACCAGTGAGTTCTTGATCAAATCAAGCCAGAGCTCTCCTCAGAAGTTAAAATGACCAAATTGTGGCTATTGTACTTTGGTCACGTCCAGTGTTCCCTCTAAGCTGAGTTAGCGTGAGCTAGCTCACAGATTTTTAGCCTCCAGCTCACACATTTTTGTCTTAACTCAGGAAGGATGACCCCCGAGCACACTAATTTCTGCAGTAGCTCAGGGGTGGCCAACGGTACCTCTCCAGATGTCTTTTGCCTACAACTCCCATCAGCCCCAGCCATTGGCCATGCTGGCTGGGGCTGATGGGAGTAGTAGGCAAAAAAAAAAACATCTGGAGAGCTACCGTTGGCCATTCCTGCGAGTAGCTCACAACTTTAATGCCAGTAGCTCATAAAGTAGAATTTTGGCTCACAAGACTCTGCAGCTTAAAGGGAACATCGGTCACGTCATGAGCAGACCAGAGTCACTGGCAAAGGCGAGAGTGCCAAGAAAAGTGGAAGGCAACAGGAAAAGAGGAAGGGTCTAGCTGGAAGGGACTTCTTAGCACTTACACGCACACTTTTGAAAGCATGACCAGAAAAAGTGCAAAAGGACCAAAACCAGGGAAACAGGCAAGAATGAGGTCAAAGGTCCTTCTTCCGTACCAGCTCGGTGGTGACGCATCGCACACGTTTTTCTCTTGCTATCCCATGTTTCCTTATCACTCACATGATGCCTTTCTTGAAATAGCTTTTAAAAGCGGCCGACTCGTGTCCTTGCACCTCCCGGTGCTGCACAGGGTTCCCGCCAAGCGTGTCGTCCAGCTGAGTCACGTAGAAAGCTGCCGCCCCTTGCTCGTCTTGAGACGACTCGCGCCCGATCCAGAAGTGCAGGTCGGTAGCAAATCCAGACGCCGTCTTTGTGTTCTAAGACAAAAAAAAACCCGACAGCATGAATGAACGAACGCTTTGATACAAATATATTTCTGCAGTGACTAGGTTGGAAATGTGACTGTTGTGGGCCAGGGTCGCTGATTCTAGGTTAAGAAGTTCCTGAAGAGTTTGCGGGTGGTACCATAGAGTTTTCCTCCCAAATTGTTAGCGTGTCCGGGGAAACCATAGAGTTTTCCCGGATGCTCCTAGAGCGGCTGGTATGCAAGGTCACCCGTGCGATGACGTCACTTCTGAGGGACATCATCACACCTGCGAGGTTGAGTAGGGTTGCCAATTCAAGAAATATCTGAGGACTTTGGGGGTGGAGCCAGGAGACATTAGGGGCGGAGCCAGGAGCAAGAGTGTGACAAGCATAAATGAACTCCAAGGGAGTTCTGGCCATCACATTTAAAGGGACGGCACACCTTTTCAATTCCTTCCTTCCATAGGTAATAATGAAGGATAGGGGCACCTTCTTTTGGGGCTCATAGAATTGGACCCCCTGGTCCAATCTTTTTGAAACTTGGAGGGTATTTTGGGGAGAGGCACTAGATGCTGTACTGAAAATTTGGTGCCTCTACCCCAAAAAACAGCCTCCGCAGAGGCCCAGATACCCGTGGATCAATTCTCCATGATTTTCTATGGGAATAAATCGCCATAGGGAATAATAGAGTTCCCAGCAGACATTTCCCTCCCCTCCCCCGCTTTCTGACAACCCTGAAGTGGGGGGAGGGTCTCCAAACCGGGGGATCCCCTGCCCCCACCTGGGGATTGGCAACCCTAAGGTTGAGGGAGGGTCCCCCCCATCGGCCCAATGTTGGCCGGTGGGTTGGGAACCTCCAGGGTGGGAGAACCACCACCCAGCCTGGGAACTTGGCAGCCCTAGTTGGGAAATACCTGGAGATTTGGGGGGGGGTGTGTGTGTAGATTAGGGAGGGCAGGGTTTGAGGAGGGGAGGGACCTCAGCAGAGTACACCACAGAATCTACCCTCCAAGGCAGCCATTTTCTACTGTTGTCTGAGATCAGTTATAACACCAAGAGATCTCCAGGCAGCACCTGGTGGTTGGCAACCCTACTTAAGCGCACCCCCCTTCCTCACACACACACACACACACACACACACACACAGCCTGAGAGGCAGAACACCCAGAGGCCCGCATCCCTCAGTTAGAGCACCATGATTTGTGACCGGAAGCATCCATGTTGTTTGCCCTTGTTTCGGGAGCATCCCCCTGGCAGCCGCCTGAATGCCCAAAAGGCCATGGGGCAGAAAATGGCCCCACAAGCGCAATCTGACCTGCACACAGCCTATTTTTTTAGCACCTTCTAACCGACCTGCAAAGGAAACATTTGCAAAAAACGGTACTGTGGCTAGGTTACCATAGCGATTAGGATGGGGAAAAAAAGAGCAATTTCATGCCCTGAGGGGAAGAAGGGGGAGCTGAAGGAAGGAGTGACGTTCCGTATCCCTGGCGCCTCAAGGTCTGTGGAACGAGCTAAATAAAGCCAGTTTTCTGGGGGTGGGTGGGGGGAGGGCTAAAAAAGTCTGACACCAACGGAGTAGCAGAAACAAGTAGGGATGTCATATTTATGATGTTTTTTTCCTGGCAGGGCAGAGCTTATATGTTTTGATCAGCTGTATAGACATCCCTTCAACAGGTGGAGCATTCTCTGTGACCACCTTTGCATGCTGGGGAAAGCTTCACCGGTTTTATTTCTCTTTGTCACAGAGCTGTAACTGATACCCAAGTCCTGCAAGTTGAATGCTCTGCTCATTACAAGCTACTTTGGGTTCCCCGGGCGGTGGAGGGGGGGGGGCGGAAATGGGAAATAAATGAAGTAAATAAATAACCTACTGCAAGCTCTTCTGAGCATAGGAGAAGTCATGTATTTTAAAACAAACATGGGGTGATTTTGATTTTCTGTTTTTCTCCCCCTGAGAACTACCAGGTTGGATCAGGCTGTAAATCCACTTCTGCTGCTTCTAAGGTTGCCATCTTTGGAGTGGGAAATTCCTGAAGATTTGGGGGAGGGGAGCCCAGCCGGGGTGTGATTTCATAGACTCCACCCTCCAGAGCGGCCATTTTCTCTGGGACAACTGATCTTTGCAGTCTGATGATGAGGTGGAACTCTAAGAGACCACCAGGCACACCTGGAAGTTGTGAAAAATTACTGCGCAAAGAAGAATTCCAACTCGTGTAACACAGCTTAATACAAGAATTACACACTGTCCACAGACATAATATCTAGGCTTCCCAATCCCCAGATCCCGGCGGGGGATCCCCTGTTTTTACAGGCTTCCCCTGCCCCCAGCCAGCTGGCCGGAGGGGGAAGCCCCGCCCCCACAGTCACCATGTAGTTTTAGAGCTCCTGCAGGTTTAGAAACCCGCAAACAAGTCCGTTTTTAAAATGTGTGCCTTTAAGGCTGCGCAGGAAGCAGGAAACAGGAAGGGCTTCATGGGAAAGGGTCAGTAACAGTTTCGTCGGAGAACGGCCCCTCTCTTTGTTTTTCTTTCGTTTTCAGAGCAAGTAAAGTTCTGCAGGAACAAGACCCAGTAAGTATTTGTGTGTGTGTGAGAGAGGGAGGGGGCAGGGGATTCCCTGGTTTGGAGGCCCTCCCCCCCACTTTAGAAAGCGTGGGCAGGGAGGGAAATGTCTACTGGGCACTCTATTATTCCCTATGGACAACAATTCCCATAGGGAATAATGGGGAATTGATCCACGGTATTGGGGGCTCTGGGAGGGGCTATGTTTTGAGGTAGAGGCACCAAATTTTTAGTATAGCATCTAGTGCCTCTCCCCAAAATACCCCCCAAGTTTCAAAACGATTGGACCAGGGGGTCCAATTCTGTGAGCCCCAAAAGATGGTGCCCCTACCTTTCATTATTTCCTATGGAAGAAAGGCATTTCAGAAGGTGTGCTGTCCCTTTAAATGTGATGGCCAGAATTCCCTTGGAGTTCAATTATGCCTGTCGCACCCTTGTTCCTGGCTCCGCCCCCAATGTCTCCTGGCTCCGCCCCCAAAGTCCCCAGATATTTCTTTAATTGGGCTTGGCAACCCTAATTATATCAGTGCTTAATCGCGCTCTGCGATATATTGAGTACCTATGTTAACTACGTTTAAAGGGAAAACACCACAATTAACTTTTTAACAATACTTCGAAGGAAAACATGCAAGGGTTCTCCCATTTTGCCTGCGTAAATGTTGGAATTGATTTCCTTATAACGCTATGAGCCCTGGTTCCAGAGACAGAACCGCGTGGTCAAAGAAGAAGACGTTTGAAACACGCAAAGATATGAAAACATAGGAAGCATGTTACCATGTTATTGAATCTATAAAAAAGGTAAAGGTAATCCCCTGTGCAAGCACCAGTCGTTTTTGACTCTGGGGTGATGTTGCTTTCACGTTTTCACGGCAGACTTTTTATGAAGTGGTTTGCCATTGGCTTCCCCAGTCATCTACACTTTCCCCCCAGCAAGCTGGGGACTCATTTGACCGACCTCGGAAGGATGGAAGGCTGAGTCAACCTGGAGCTGGCTACCTGAACCAGCTTTCGCTGGGATCGAACTCAGGTCGTGAGCAGAGGGCTCCGACTGCAGTACTGCAGCTTTATCACTCTGCGCCACGGGGCTCATATTGAATCTATACATATGGACAATCAACAGAAAAACAATCTTTGATTCATTCCTCTAGGAAAGGAAAGGTCCCCTGTGCATGTTGCATACATAAGTAATTGCTCTTTAAACCTGGCAAACCTTGCATGTTTTTCTTGGAAGTATTGTTAAAAAGTCGATTATGGTGTTTTCCCTTTAAATGCCTTAACATAAATACTCAATATATTGCAGAGTGCGATTAAGCACTGAGATGATGTTTGTGGAGAGTGTGTCATTCGCGTATGAAGCTGTGTTACACGAGTTGTAATTGTTCTTTGCACAGTAATTATTCACAGCCCCCTACGTTTTTCTCAACCTTGGTTGTGTTTCCCTTGTTTAGTTGCCACACTTGGAAGTTGGCAGCCCAGTTCCACACAGGGACTTTTTGCTCCATGGAATTTAGGAAGCCCCAAGATGAAAAGAGAACATCCAAATGATGTCATGCCGGGGTCGCCAGCTCTGAGTTGGGAAATACCTGGAGATTTGGGGGTGGAGCCTGAAGAGGGTGGGGTTTGGGGAGGGGAAAGACCTTAGAAGGATAATCTAATGCTATAGAGACCACCTCCCAGGCTGGGGAAAGTACTGTAGTGTCTGCACTTCGTACAGGTGTGGCAGGAATATTTTCTTACACTTGATCCATGTTTTCATTGCGTTAATTAACAGAGCTTTTCAAGAGAAAGAAGTCCTTTTCTCCCCTTCTCACAATACAAGAACTCGTGGGCATTCGATGAAATTGCTGAGCAGTCAGGTTAAAATGGATAAAAGGAGGTACTTCTTCACCCAAAGGGTGATTAACATGTGGAATTCACTGCCACAGGAGGTGGTGGCGGCTACAAGCCAGCTTCAAGAGGGGGTTAGATAAAAATATGGAGCAGAGGTCCATCAGTGGCTATTAGCCACAGTGTGTGTATATATGTGTGTGTGTGTGTGTGTGTGTGTGTATTGGCCACTTTGTGACACAGGGTGTTGGACTGGATGGACCATTGGCCTGATCCAGCATGGCTTCTCATGTTCTTATGTGACACAGAGTGTTGGACTGGATGGGCCATTGGCCTGATCCAACATGGCTTCTCTTATGTGGCACAGAGTGTTGGACTGGAGGAGCCATTGGCCTGATCCAACATGGCTTCTCTTATGTGATGCAGAGTGTTGGAGTGGAGGGGCCACTGGCCTGATCCAACATGGCTTCTCTGAAGTTCTTATGTGACGAGTGTTGGACTGGATAGGCCAT
>NC_083232.1:12320296-12428426 GCF_032191835.1 Heteronotia binoei
AAAAGAAGACCACAACGCACAAGGATTAGCCAAGGGAACAGTAGCGGCTCTTTGCCTCTCCAAGACAAAAAAAGGAAGAACCAGTCGGAGCTATGTGTATCTTCCAGCCACAATGGAGAACCACAACTTCCACTGTTTTGCAGTAAGTCAGCAACTTTCTAGCCAAAGGTAAGCTTAGGTGTGTGTGAGCAACAGGCACACTGAACAGGGTTTCCCAACCTCTAACATGATGCCCTAACTCTTTCTATTCAATACAGCCATCTCATGTAATCTTGTGGAACTCGTATCACTCAGCAAAAAAATCTGCAAATCAGGGTGCAATGCCAGGACAGTTTCACATTTATTCCCCCCTTAACATTTACCAGAATCCCATCTGGGAACAATTACTTACAAGCTTCTATCTACTTACTAAGAAAGTAAGTCAAAGGCCCCAAAGACAAGCAGGCTTACCCCATTGGGATCAAGCAATCTCGGGCATTGCTATTCTCCATCATACGGGAGCTGACGTCCCCAGGATTACCCACGCTGCGCAGAGACATGCTTTCTACTCTGAAGAAAGAAAAAGAAAGCAGGCGTTTCTGTTAGATTAACGGAGGTGCCCACATATGGGTTGCTGGAAGAGCCAAACGGCAAGTCACAATGAAGAGAATCACTGATCCAGATAGCTATAAGAAATCAACACATCATGTGACAGAAAGAGAAACACGCTGCCTAAATATTGAATACTTTGTCCAAGGGGGCATGAAACAAAATCAGAGTTAATTTTCTCTGCCAAAACAGTATTTGAAGATCTTGAAGGATTTCTACCACCTTCTCAAATCTCACTAATCTTCCATATGCATCTAATTAACTCAACCTGCCACTTGAGAACATCAAGGGTGGACTCAGCGCATGGCATTTTTCTACATCTCAGCCGTCCCTGCATTCACCTGAAATTAATGCTTTCCCCAAGCAACTGTACACAGGATCAGATCACTGGGAAACAAGTGCACTAAGAAAGCCAAAGTTTTCTTCTTTTCCGAAAACTTTAGACCCTATTTTACAGCATCTAAAACAAGCAGACCTCTTTGGGGTAGGGATTCATCTTCTTGTCCTCAATAAACAATCATGTGCATTGATGGAACTAAACGTTTCTCTAAGTCACCATTTGTGTTATTTTCTGACTTGCGACATTCCACGGAGTGCATGTCTCAGCACCCCATCTTTGTGATGCCGAGCAAACACAGATGCACAATGGAACAGAAACCCAGAAAGCTCAATGCTACTTGCCAAAGGCCTTTCCTGGATTCAGGAAGCCATGGTTTTCTGGATGGCTGGTTCTGAAAAGCAGTTTCTGTTGGCTTCAGAGAAAGCCCAGGCTTGAATGGGTCAAAAGGCTTGTGTGATATTCAGTAATCAGTCTTACTGCCCATTGCTGCGCTACTGCAAAACCAGCAGATCTGACTTCTGCTAGCCTACACAGAAAGAGATCTATTACTTGCCTGCATTAGAAACTTGCCTCCAGTGAACTTACAGTACGGGCCAAAGTTTACAGCCAAGCAGCTTGGAACGCGGCCATAAAAAGTGAACTGAAGTCTTTTCCAGGGCACAAGCTAAACGTGTGTGTGTGTGTGTGTGTAGCAACACTTCTCTTTTGCAGCACAACAAAACTCGGGCTTAGAGAATACAAGTCAGGAGTCCTACAGCTTTCAACCATCACCCCACATCACTGAGTGGGAGATTTCCAAGCCATATTTCATAGCACATGGAGATTACTCTAAATTAAATCAAGTCATTGAAAAGGCTGTGTGCAGCAGCTGGGTTGAACAGAGCACATATTTACAGTAATATTGCTGATTTTTAGGCACAGCATTGCTTTGGCAGTGAAAGCTCACAGAATCAGCCACTCTGAAACATACATTCAGGTAGGTAGCTATGGCACAGAAGCAAGCACTTGGCAACCTGATGCCACCTAAGTGACATGACTCATCCAAACCTGGCCAATCGCTACTGTTTAACAGCAGCCATCCCACAAAAGCCAGCGCAATGTAGTGGTTAGGGTTTGACTGCTGAGCGCAAAGGAGAAAAGGAAGTAGGAGAAGAGGAGAGATTATGGGGGCTTTCAGAAAAGGGAAAGGGGATGTAGCGAAGAGGGGGGAAATGCGATGCCTCCTATGAGTCCTTTCGGGTCCTTCTACTTGTAGTATTACAAACTGTCAGCAGTGACGTCCCTTGCAGAAGAGAGTTCAACTGTCTTACTGCAGAAACCATTATCCATGAGGCAGAAGGGGAAAGGAAATAGCACAGCATTGGAACGTGCCCAGCTATATAAACCAAACTCACCCACAAGCCAAGCCAATGTCATAAGACCCATTTCGGATGCCTCCTGCAAATAAAAAACAAAGCAAGAGCTGTCAATCGACTCAAGTGGATTTTTCCTCCACCGATGGGTCACAATTCATTGAGAGTGGACTCAGTTTCCTGGGAAGTAAAGTAGCTTATTCCTTTTCTAAGAGTATTTTCAAGAAGAAATCTCTCTTTACGGACCTGATTTCTTTGGCTACCTCTCCTAAATAGAATGTATTGTTGGCCCAAGTACTTCCAGCTCCATCCATCAGTTGGCATAAATAAATGGCTAGAATTGGGCTGCTAGGACACTTCTGATCTCCACTGCACATGTCACCAGTTTTGATCAAGATTTTCGACAATAATGCCTTTTGTCTACCAGGATCCCACAAATGCAGAATTTTACAATAATCTCCATCCCTACAATGGATGTCTGAAAATCTGCAGTATTATTGCCTTTTAAAAAGATGATCTTCATGAGTGCAAATTTACTTAGAAATGTACAAGTAATGCCTGCAGTTTGGGAGGGACGGTGGCTCAGTGGTAGAGCATCTGCTTGGGAAGCAGAAGGTCCCAGGTTCAATCCCCGGCATCTCCAAAAAGGGTCCAGGCAAATAGGTGTGAAAAACCTCAGCTTGAGACCATGGAGAGCCGCTACCAGTCTGAAAAGACAATACTGACTTTGATGGACCAAAGGTCTGATTCAGTATAAGGCAGCTTCATATGTAAATCCATTCTCAAGTATGGGTGCAACAGCCTGTGTCCCTTGCATCACTACCGGTTGTTCACCAACAGTTCTAGTTATTTCAGCTCAGCCTAACTGCCCCTCTTCTGCCACCTCGTCAGCTTTCCAAACCATGCAGAGCCTTAGCTAGTGGATATGGAAGGAAAGTAAGCAATTTCCATATTAAAGATAAATTGGAACTTGATAAGTCTTGCCCAGTTTCCACACTTATTACCAGCCCTAGGACACATGGATTTTGAAGATATTGGATTTATATTAGATTTATATCCTGCCCTCCACTCCGAAGAGTCTCAGAGCGGCTCACAATCTCCTTTCCCTTCCTCCCCCACAATAGACACCCTGTGAGGCAGGTGGGGCTGGAGAGGGCACTCACAGCAGCTGCCCTTTCAAGGACAACCTCTGCCAGAGCTGTGGCTGACCCAAGGCCATGCCAGCAGGTGCAAGTGGAGGAGTGGGGAATCAAACCCGGTTCTCCCAGATAAGAGTCCGCACACTTAACCACTACACCAAACTGGCTGGATTCAAGCCATTATAACATTGAAGTGACCAATTCTTTTTGGGTACAGGAACAGAATAGAGCACAGACATGGGTCTCGTACCAGCTATATTGATCACTGCTTGCAATCCAGATGAACACTGCCTGTTAACGCAAGACAATGGAACGGTCTCTGGAATGCCACTGAAAGAAAAAAAAAGATTTGTTCAAAAGGGAACAATTCAGGATCTAATTGGGTAATTTTAGGAATTTACTCTGCTGAGGCTGTCTTGTTCAAAGAATGCTCTTACTGGGATACACAGGCTAATTGATAACAAGTAGTCGTGCTTATAGCTGTAATCAATACAACTGCACACTTTGGCTAAACAGGAAACCCTGTAGATCTGCCATTACTATAACTGCCAGGAAAGGGAAAGGATTTTAGCATCATGAACTAGCCTCCCAGAATGAGGGCGATTATGACCATGATTGTACCATGACCATGACTCTTTGGTCATCACATTCTGGCTCAATACGTTTTCAAAACTTTTCTAAGTTCACCACAAGTTGTGGTCTGGATAAATATACACACTTTCTCCAAAGACCCAGTTCACCAAAACCACATATCAATCTCTTAAAGCCCTAAATAGGTATAACTGCACATAACCCTTCAGCATAGTCCATCACCTGCAGAGGAACATTTGTCACGCGATCCCAGTGCACTATTCCAGATTCAATCTGGGGCAAATGGTCACGACAGCCTCAACCCAGGGGTCTTTGACAGGTAACCTGCAAGCTACCAACAGCTCACTGGCTACTGCAAAATAGCTCATGCGTCCTCATATGCCAGTTTGGTATAGTGGTTAAGTGTGCGGTCTCTTATCTGGGAGAACCAGGTTTGATTCCCCACTCCTCCAGTTGCAGCCGCTGGAATGGCCTTGGGTCAGCCATTGCTCTGGCAGAGCTGTCCTTGAATGGGCAGCTTCTGGGAGAGCTCTCTCAGCCCCACCCACCTCACAGGCCTTCTTTCCTTCCTTTGTGGCTCTCAAATCTGATGTTCATGTCTTGCAGCTCTGAAACATCTGGCACTTATTCTATGTGGCTCTTATGTTAAGCAAGTTTGGCCACCCCTGTCCTACACCATCCTCACAAGTAGACAAAACACAAGCACAAAGCTAAATGGTTATATAAAGTTATATAAGGTACATATTGCCCCTTTGGTCTTCTACCACCCCACCTTGGAATGATTACTGGTTACCTAACACGTTCTTTGCTCAAGAATCAAGTTCCATCTCTTCCTCCACCTGTTTCGTATTCTGCAGCAATCTCTAATTACCAGTAGACCGCCTACTCAACCACCTAATGCATGACAAAGTTCAAAGGAAATGGAGCCAATGAGCAGAGCTCCAGCTTTAAATAAAAGTTGGGAAACTCAAGAGCACCAGCCACCACAGGGACTCAGGACCAGGGAAAACAAAGCCAAGAATCTAGAGTCAAAGAGCAAAGTTCACCTTAGAAACTGTCCAACTCTTGCTGTTAGTGCGCCAGCGCCAGGTTGAAGGACGTTCCCTAAGTATAAAGAGATTAATCTGCTTTAATTAAAAAGGAGCCTTCAGATAAGTTTTAAATCCGGGGGGGGGGGAGAGAACCACATTTGGCATTTAGAGGGAGAAACAGATCACAGCTTGTTCTTTGCCTGTGGGAATGACCGAACGAAAAAAAAACCCCACTCCCGTTTTGGCAATTTAGTGCGAAGGGGATGGGAGAAGGGGTGGGGGGACCATACAAGCCTGGCATTTCACTCACCCACACAGATATCCCCCAGCTCCTCAGCCTTCAGCTGGAGATCTTTCAGGACGGCCGTCATGACAGCAGCCAGAAGTTCATCAGGTGTAGTATCCTGAAAACGAGAAGCGCTCTTGTTATCAAAGATTTCAGGTTTTCACGGCTGGCAACATCATTAGGGTTTGTAGAATCTTTCGGGCTCAAGTGCCGTGTTCTACTGGAGAAAGTTTTGGAAGTAGAACACGGCACTTGAGCCGGACAGATTCTACAAAGCCTAATGCTCTTGTTGTTGTTGCCTTTTACCCACATTCTGCATCTCCCACCCGCCCTTCACTTTTTCAGCCTGCAGCTCTCCAGCAAGCTCTCCGCCCTGCTACCTTCCTGCCAGGCAAGGCAGCCGAGGGGGGTATGGAGCTATGGGAAGGAGCCCCTCTCCTGACCCCCCCCCGTCCCTTTCCTCAGGGAGGGTGTGAACGAGGCGAGTCCGAATCCACACGCGTCTCACCTTGAGGCCCCCCCGCTTGGCCTTCCCGATGGGGGTCCTCCGCCCGTGGACCACCACCACATCGTCCGGGGCGGCAGCCGAGCGCGCTTGGGCGGAGGAGAGGGCCAGGCACGGGGCCGCCTGGGGCCGGGGACGCCCCCCGCCGCCGCCCTGCAGGTGCCCCAAGACCACCTTCACGCGCCTCATCGCCGCCGCCTCAGACTCGCGCGCGGCACGCCGGGAAGCTGCCCTCGAGCGCAGGCCCCGCCTCCCCCGCAGTCCCGCCCAGTCACGGAGATTAGGGCAGCAACGCACAGGGCGCACGCGCCATACCCTCCCCCCGAAGCCCCGCCCAGCCACGGAGGGTGTGACAGTTGGGGCAGCAACGGATAGCCTGTGAAAGCCCCGCCCTTCCCCCCGCCCAGCCGTGGAGAGGGCGACAGTTGGGGCACCAATGGCCAGGGCGCGCGCGCAAGCCCCGCCCTTCCCCCGAAGCCCCGCCCAGCCACGGAGTGTGCGACAGTTGGGGCAGCAACGGACAGCCCGTGAAAGCCCCGCCCTTCCCCCGAAGCCCCGCCCAGCCGTGGAGAGGGTGACAGTTGAGGCAGCAATAGCCAGGGCGCGCGCGCAAGCCCCGCCCTTCCCCGAAGCCCCTCCCAGCCACGAAGTGTGACAATTGGGGCAGCAACGGACAGGCCGCGCAATCCCCGGCCTTCCCCCGAAGCCCCGCCTAGCCACGGAGGGTGTGACAGTTGGGGCAGCAATGGACAGGCCGTGAAAGCCCCACCCAGCCGTGCAGAGGGTGACAGTTGAGGCAGCAATGTCCAGGGCGCGCGCGCAAGCCCCGCCCTTCCCCTGAAGCCCCTCCCAGCCACGGTGGGCGTGACAGTTGGGGCAGCCACGGACAAGGCCGTGCGCGCAAGCCCCTCCCCTCCCTCCGAAGCTCCGCCCAGCCACAAAGAGTGTGACAGTTGGGACAGCAGCGGACAAGGGCGCGCGCGCAGGCTCCACCCCTCCCTCCTCCTCCGTCCCCCGAAGCCCCACCCAGCCACGGCGGGTGTGACAGTTGGAGCAGCAACCGTCAAGAGCGCGCGCGCAGGACCCTCCTCCTCCGTCCCCCGAAGCCCCGCCCAGCCGGGGAGAGAGTGACAGTTGGAGCAACAACGGCCGGGCCAACCGCCTAGGCCACGCCCCCTGCCTCCTCCGTCCCCCCCCGAAGCCCCGCCCAGCCGCGGAGAAAGCGGCGGCAACGGGCGGACCGCGCGCGCAGGCTCCGCCCCTCCTCAGCCCCGCCCAGGTGCGGAGGGAGCGACGGTTGGCGCGGCAACGGCCGGGAGCGCGCGAGGCCTCAGAGCCTCCTGCTTTCAAGCGAGGCGCCCTTTAGCCCAGGCGGCTCCAAACACCCCCCCAGCCCACGGCCTCCCTACGGGCGAGAGCCAACGCACGGCCCCTCCACCCCAGCAAGCCCGCCCTCTTCCTCCTCCTCAGTGGCTCGCTTCAGGCTTCGGTTTCTTGGCCTCCTCCGCAGGCGCTGTCAGGGCCTGGCCTGCCGCTAGTCCAGCTAGGCAACCGCCTAGAGCGCTGGCCTTCTGGGGGCACCAGATTGGGTGCCCCCATGTGATTCGGAGACTTGATCAGTGCCAGAAGTTAGCCTTGCCTAGGGTGCCAGACAGCCTTAGGGCCAGTTCTGGGTGCTCCGCTGCTGTTTAGCATCTTCACTAGAAGCATTCCCTGAGGATCCTGGCCAGACCTTGATGCTGAGAGGGGGGTGTGACGGAAAGCAATGGGTTAACCATAAACTGAAGACGCACAGGGCTGCGTCAGGTGACCTGAGGGTGGGGGCAAAGTGCTCAGAGCTCTCAGGGAGGGAAATTAAAGTAGTTGAGGGGGAGAAACTGCTGAGGCAGGAGTTCAGTCAGTTGATGTCTGACAGAGTGGAGGCCTGTCAGAGAAGTCTGTCAGTGGTGAAGTCTGACAGACTGAAAGGGTCAGTTCGGGCCTGGTAGAGGCTGAGAGGACAGCTGATCCTGTGAAGAAGCTGGAGACGGGGACGGGGAAGTCTTCCAGAGACTGCCAGCTTGACCAAACCAGCCAAGAGGGCTGTGTGTGTGTGTGAGTCAGTTAAGACCGGAATGGTCACAGACACCAGGAAACTACTCTGAAGATCTAGTGAGGAGGTTGAGGGAGTGGATGTGGGTCTGAGACACCAAGAAGGGCTGAGAGGAGAGACTCCAGTCGAGGGGTGAGACTAGACACATCGATCCCAAGAGGCCAGGCCTTGGCTAGAGGTGGAGAGTGAGTTGAAGGGAAACTGTGAACCGTGTAACTGTGAAAGATCCAAGAAAGAAAAAGTGATTGTAAAGCCTGAAACAACAGAACAAACGTACTAGCCTATGTAAATATCTCCCATATCCCCAGTTTAAGACTTTTTGTTACAATGAATCTGTGGTTTAAGTTAAAGTGCTCGTGAGCCTATATTGTGTTGGAAGAATAAACAAAGCTGCTGTGGTCCCATCAACAGAACAAGTAAAAATACCCCGAAGAGACTAAAATATAGAGATCCAGTGAGGCCGTGAGGCGGGCGCTGCTATAGGGGGGCTCTTGGATTTCATCCTCTATCCCTCCGACCCCCTCCCCCGTGGCTTTTTAAAGCCTTGTCGCCTCCTCCTCGGCATCCTTCCTCAGCTTGCCCTGCTTCCAGTTTCCGAGCGATCCCGACCAGTTCTTGATCTCGAGACCCGACGGACTCTGCCTGCCTGGGAGCAAAGGAAGAAGGAGGTTTATCAACAGAGCCCAGATGGCCATCGGACAGCAATGCAGAGCCTGTGAACGGAGGGGGAGGGATTGGTAAAAGTTCCTGCGTTGTGCAGGGGGTTGGACTAGATGACCCTGCAGGTCCTTTCCAGCTCTAGGATTCTATGAGGAAGAGAAGAGGGGTCTGGGGAGGCAGTGGCACATCAGGAGTTGCTGGTTCTTTCGTTACCTTCTTTGCACAGGTTGACTAGGGCTTCCAAACTCCCACCAGGGATGGGGGATCCCCCAGTTTGGGGGGCCCCAGCCCACCAGCATGGAGCAGGCTTCCCGGGGGGGGGATTCCCCCCCCCAAGAGCCCTGTGGTCGTGCAATGTGCCCTGCACGATGATGTGACCTGGAAGTTGCACTGGGGATGCTCTAGGATTTTCAGTAAAACTCTACAGTACCGTAGAATTTTACTGCGGATCCTAGAGCATCCCTGGTGTGATGTGCCCTGTGTGATGACATCACTTCTGAGTGACATCATCGCACCTGCCACAGAGGGACTCAGCAACCCTATGGGTGGGGTCTTTTAGCTACCATTTTTAGTGTCAGGCAGTGGTTTCCAACATCTTTCTAAGTCCTTGTGTACTGAACTCCCATCTCCTTGCACTCGGGAGATGGGCCTGCTGTCAAACGGAGCTGCGGAGGCAGGGGTGGATGCCCTCTAAGGATGCGGGCAGTTGTTTCTGTGCTGCCAGTGCGAGGGCTGAGTTCCTCCGCCAGAACAATGTAGCCTTGAATTGTAACCAACCTCTGACCAGCCAGGCAGGTATTTTAATTAGCAACTTACATTTTAAATGGTTGGAATTAATAGTTTTCAGTGTTTGATGAAATTGTTGGTCGGAGCCTGCTTGCAGAGAAGGCGGGGTATAAATCTCAACAATTAATGAATAATTAAAATAAAAGCCTTCCCCTGATAACATCAGAAAAGCCCTGCTGGATCAGACCAGTGATCCATCCAGTCCAGCATCCTGTCTCACAGAGAGGGTCCAACCAGTTCCTCTGGAGGTCCAACAACACGGCAGAGAGGCTGAGTCCTTCCCCTGAGGAGAACATCAGAAGAGCCCTGCTGGATCAGACCAGTGAGGGTCCATCTAGTCCAGCATCCTGTCTCACACAGTGGCCACCCAGTTCCTCTGGAGGGCCAACAGCAGGGCAGGGAGGCTGAGGTCTGCACCTAATAAGGACATCAGAAAAGCCCTGCTGGATCAGACCAGTGATCCATCCAGTCCAGCATCCTGTCTCAGAGAGTGTCCAACCAGTTCCTCTGGAGGGCCAACAACAGGGCAGAGAGGCTGAGGCCTTTTCCCAGTGTTGCCTCCTGGCTCCGGGATTCCGAGGCTTAGTGCCTCTAAATGTGGAGGTTCCCCTCAGTTGCCACGGCTAGGAGCCTTTGATAGGTTCTTCCTCTGTGAATCTATCTGACCCCCTTTAAAAACGGTAGATTCCTGTGGCCGCTGCTGCATCCTCTGGCAGCAAATCCCACCTTTTAATCCCTCTCTGTGGAAATAAGTATTTCCTTTTCCCTGTCCTGAACCTACTGCCCGTCAGCTTCATTGGATGCCTGTAGTCTTCACTGAATTCCGTCCTCTTGGAGATGGGACTTCAAGGGGAGTCTCGGTTTCTTTTCCAATTTCTGTATATTTGTAAACCTTTGTAACCTGCACAAAGCTGTTGGAGAAAGAAATGCAAAAATAATTTAGATGGCCAACAATAGCAACCTAGTAGAACCCCTGCCTGGATCAGTGCCTCATTCGGAGTCACTGGCTTTGAGCAGTGACGACACGGAAGTGACTCGTGAAAGCTCATTCCCTGCCACAAATTTGGTTAGTCTTTAATTTATCACAGTAATGAATTTCCTTATTCAGTGCAATTATATGCTGTTAATCAACTCCGCTTTTACAGGTAAGCTTCAGTCCTTGGGTTGCAACTCAACATGTTTCAAGCACATTCCACAACATGGATACTTGATATACTAATTATCAAGTCTCTTTTCTGTTTGTTGCAGAATCTCAGGGAGGCCACCAGATCTGCAGGGCACTGAGATACATGTTAACAATCAGATCAGGGGACCTTCATTTTCACCCTGGGTGGCAATTGCTCTTCCCACTTCTGTTATTGAACATAAGAGAAGCCATGTTGGATCAGGCCAATGGCCCATCCAGTCCAACACTCTGTGTCACATAAGAACATCAGAGAAGCCATGTTGGATCAGGCCAATGGTCCATCCAGTCCAACACTCTGTGTCACATAAGAACATAAGAGAAGCCATGTTGGATCAGGCCAATGGCCCATCCAGTCCAACACTCTGTGTCACATAAGAACATAAGAGAAGCCATGTTGGATCAGGCCACTGGCCCATCCAGTCCAACGCTCTGTTTCACATAAGAACATAAGAGAAGCCATGTTGGATCAGGCCAGTGGCCCATCCAGTCCAACACTCAGTCTCACACAGTGGCCAAAAATTTATACATACATACATACATACATATACATATATATATATATATATATATACACACTGTGGCTAATAGCCACTGATGGACCTCTGCTCTATATTTTTATCTAACCCCCTCTTGAAGCTGGCTATGCTTATAGCCGCCACCACCTCCTGTGGCAGTGAATTCCACATGTTAATCACCCTTTGGGTGAAGAAGTAGCTCCTGTTTCCCCAGTTCTTGGGCGCTCAGCTCCTCCATCTCCTTGTGCAGGTTCAAGACGGCGAGCTTTGCCTGGAATTTTATTTCCAGTTACTGGTTTCTGAGGCGGATTTGATTCAACCTACCTGCTGCTAAGTATTGAAGTGTAGCCAGGTTTTTTTTGCAAACCTAGAATTAGTGTGCCAGTGGATGCAGAGGCTGAGGGGGAAAAACAGTTGCCGTAAAAAGCCCGGTATCCTGGGAACAGCTGAGAGTAGACATCATTATAATAATAAACAGTTCATCTAGAACTATATTAGGATGTATGCAACAAAACACACAACAATGAAACCACCAAAAGTGTGCTTAGTATATGTTATATGAGATTCTTTAAACATTACTTTATCCGATGCCTTGTAATATTGAAGTTCAGTGGTCTAGAATCGCTTCCACCAGAGCAAACCACTGTCTAGTCCAGGGGTGGCCAAATTTGTTTAATGTAAGAGCCACATAGACTAAACGTTAGATGTTTGAGAGCTACAAGACCCAAATGTCAGATGTTTGAGAGCTGCAAGGCAGGAAAGGAGGGAGAGGAGGAAAGGAAAGAAGGCAGGAAAATGGATTGGGGGAGGGAGGAGAAAAAGGTAGAAAGAAAGCAATTTTAACTTTAAATGCATTCTCCAAGCCACTGGCTTGGAGAAGTGATCTAAAGAGTGATCTAAATGATGAGGTGGTGGGGGCTTCAGGAGCCACACAATATGTGTGAAAGAGCCACATGTGGCTCCCGAGACACAGTTTGGCAACCCCTGGTCTAGTCAGTTTTCAAAAGCAGCACAAGGTTCTCAGTAACCTAAGGCTTTGGTTACTCCGGGGGCCCACGTGGAGGCTGGCACCCTTATGTGGGGAGTTCATTTTGTCAAGACACAAGAAGCACGTATTCATTCCTACAGTGTTCTTTTTCCCCTGTGGGACAAATAGACCCCTCTCCAGGGCTGGTTGCAATAGTGAAAATGGTGTAGAGGAAGTCTAGGCCAGAATCAGGTTTCCCCCGTGTGATATTTTTGTTTTCAAAATGTTGGGAGTTCCCTGTATGGAATTACCTCTCATCATCAGTTCTTGATGGGGAGTGCAGTTCCCCCTTTTGGCCTGAAGGTGGGGCTACATCCATTCCAGTCATGGTGCTCAGCTAGTTTCAAGACCAGTCTTTATCTTTCTTCCCACGCTTAAGGCAATTCTGGCAGGCTCATTTCCAAGAGCTGAACTGTTAACAGAAAGTGGTTCACAGCATGGCTCTACAGTATTTCCATCTAGGGATGCCAGCCTCCCAGGGTTCCCGAGAACTTATACCTTCAGACTACAGAGATTTTATTTATTTATTTATTTATTAGAGATTTATATCCCGCCCTTCCCACGAATGGCTCAGGGCGGCTGAGGAATGGATCAGTTCCCCTGGAGAAAATGGCTGCTTTGGAGGGTGGAGTCTATGGCAGTGTACCCCTCTGAGGGCCCTCCTCTCCCCAGCCTTCCATCCCCAAATCTCCAGGAGTGCCTCATCCTGGATCTGGCAGCCCTATCTGCCCCATCCCCTGGCAGTGTCCGGGGGGACCTGGGAACTCTACTCCCATACGAGCAATTGCTGCCACCGCCACTCAGGTAGGCTGCCCACACCGTGCTTCAGCCCTCCGGAGCTACAAGGCTAGAAGAAAGAAACCTTCCTTGAGCTTTGATTGAAAACGTAACTTTGGAAGGAAGACTGAGCACGAACCAAACACATGTTCTGGTCACAGCGTACATCTGAGGACCCAATACGTGAACAGCAAGCCTCTGGGCATGCGCTGAGATCTTTCTAGCCTGAATGCCCATTTTGCATTACTGGCCCAGCCGCGAGTCCCCCAGATTATTTTAAAAATTAGAACCTTTTAATGGTTAATGCCCTGACTTAGATGGGCCAAGGTGGCCTGATCTCATAAAGTCCTGGAGCCAAAGCAGGGTCAGCCCCTGGTTAGTCACATGAAGCTGCCTTCTACCGGTCCGTCCAGGTCAGTCTTGTCTACTCAGACTGGCAGTGGCTCTCCAGGGGCTCAGGCTGAGGTCTTTCACATCACCTGCTGCCTGGTCCTTTTTACGGGAGATACCCAGGAGTGAACCTGGGAGCTAGTTTGGTGTAATGGTTAAGTGTGCTGTTTCTTATCTGGGAAAACTGGGTTTGATTCTCCACTCCTCCACTTGCAGCTGCTGGAATGGCCTTGGGTCAGCCATAGCTCTTGCAAAGTTGTCCTTGAAAGGGCAGCTTCTGGGAGAGCTCTTTCAGCCCCACCCACCTCACAGGGTGCTAGTTGTGGGGGAAGAAAATAAAAGGCGTTTGTAAGCCACTCTGAGACTCTGATTCAGAGAGAAAGGCAGGGTATAAATCAGGGGTGGCCAAACTTGCTTAACATAAGAGCCACATAGCATAAATTTCAAATGTTTGAGAGCCACAAGACATGAATGTCAGATGTTTGAGAAGGAAGGAAGGAAGGAAAGCAAAAAGACAGCAGGAGAGGTGGAAAGAAAGCAACTGTAACTTTAAATGCTTTCTCCAAACCAGCCGGTGGGGTGGGGTGGGGGCTTCAAGAGCCACACAACATGTGTGAAAGAGCTACATGTGGCTCCTGAGCCACAGTTTGGCCACCTCTGGTATAAATCTACGGTCTTCTGCATTCAAGGTAGATGCTGTAGCGTTGAGCCACAGCTGCTCCCCTAGATCGTGGATGGGAGACCACCAAGGAAGTCCAGAGTGGCCACATGGGGCAGACAATGGTAAACCGCCTTTATGTATCTCTTGCCTTGAAAACACCATCATGGGTTGTCACAAGCCAGTTGCCACTTGATGGGACTTCCCACCATCAATGGAGATCTCTTCCTCCATGAAGACTTGCCTTTTAGGAGTTCTGCAAACAGTTCTGCCATCTGGTTCCTAATCAAAGAGGTCTTTAAAGCCTGAAGCTTTTTCAAGTTAGATTTATCAGAGTGACCAAGAAAGACTAGGGCAAGAGAAAGGAAGTTGTATGTAAGATCTACGCAGAAGGTGGCAGGCAGTGGTTAACCAGGCTGGGAGGAAGTGGGCCTCTTCCAGGTTATGTGTACTGTCTTGCATGTGGAAAGGTGCATTTATGCATCTGTTTTATGCATGTGAGTTCCGTAGGGGAGCACCGAGTCCTGTATTCTGGGGCCACTGAAACCTGAAGTTGACATACTCTTTATTTCTGCTGTGGGAAAGTAAGATTCAAGCCCAATAGCATCTTAAGTCCAACAAAATTTCCAGGGTGTAAGCTTTTGAGAATCAAAAGCCTCCTTTGTCAGATACCAGGTATCCAGCAAAGGGTGTGTTGACCCTTGAAAGCTTAGACCAGGGGTGTCGAACATGCGGCCTTGGGGCTGAATTAGGCCCCCGGAGGGCTCCTCTCAGGCCCCCGAGCTACAGGCTGTCATCTGCTTCCTTCTCTCTTTCTTGCTTCTTTCTACATCACAGTTTGCTTTGCCAGGCTTGCTCAATCACGCAGGAGTTACAGAGCAAAGCCTCTGTTTTCTCCATTGACTGAGGCTCCTTGGGGAGGAATAGCTTGCTTTGCCAGGTTTGCTCAATTGCACAGCAGAGCTGCCGAGCAAAGCTTTTCTTCCTTCTGTTGGCTGAGGCTCCTCTCCCTCCTGGTCCCTGGGGAAGGAAGGAAAGAGCCATAGTTCTCTTTGCCCAGTTCCCTGGATCCCTTGGGAGAAATACAAAGAAAGCACCTTTAAAACCAACGAGTGCTAATGTTTTAAGCATGTTTTAAGCTTTTAAAAAGATCTTTAATTGTGTTTGTGTCCTTTTAAAAATTCATGTCTCTGCTACCTTATCTTTAATAGGTACACACATGGCCCAGCCTGACATGGCCTGGCCCAACAAGGTCTCATTTATGTCAGATTTGGCCCTCAGAACAAAGGAGTTTGACACCCCTGCTCTATGTTTTATTTTAAGCTTGTTTGTCTGTGTCATATGAACATATGAAGCTGCCTTATACTGAATCAGACCCTTGGTCCATCAAAGTCAGTATTGTCTTCTCAGACTGGCAGCGGCTCTCCAGGGCCTCAAGCTGAGGTTTTTCACACCATTTTGCCTGGACCCTTTTTTGGAGAAGCCGGGGATTGAACCTGGGACCTTCTGCTTCCCAAGCAGATGCTCTACCACTGAGCCACCGTCCTTTATGAAGTTTCTATCTCTGCTACCTGGCCTTACATTTTATGACACAGGACCCAGCCCGACAAGGTCTCATTTCATGTCAGATCTGGCCCTCATAACAAATGAGTTCCACATCCCTGGCTTAGACTCTGGAAATCTTGTTGGTCTAGGCACTGGGTTCAGCTCTTGCTCTTCCACTGCCGACTAATGTGGCTACCCACCCAAAACTATTTGAAAGGTTTTCTTTCTGAAGTCACATTAAGTCATTTGTAAGGAGCTGACGGCCAGCAAACCAGCCCTTTCCTTTTAAGATGCGCGTCGCTCCTAGAAGATGCTCGCATCCATTCCATGCTTCTGTTTTGCCAGTAGAAAAGAGAGGAGCATTGCTCACTCTCAGTGGGGGGCAGTGAAAGATAAAATTCAAGAGGACGGGCGCATCTCACTTGTCCAGCAAAGGCATCGATTTCAAATATATCAATCACCTTGCCAGTCAGACGTGCATGCGAGAGAGGAGCAAAATGCAAAAACCGAAGTATCCTTATTAGTGTACGACAGTATAAGCTATGACACCTTTAAATGGATTTTCACACGTCCTGGACACAAACGATACCGCCTTCTACCGAGCTGAAACCATTCGTTTTAGGTCAGTACACTCTGGCTCTGGCTCTCCAGGGTTTCAGCTAGAGGTCTTTCGCGCCGACTGCAACCTTTAACTGGAGATGCTGGGGAGGGGATTGAAGCTGGAACCTTCTGCATGCCAAGCAGATGCTCTGCCACTGAGCCACGGCCCCATCCCGAAGTTAAATACAATGACGTTGCCACATGAGAATTTGAATGCAGTTAATGTGTCTGCCCTTTGAAGTTCTATAACCTATCTTTCTGTCCTGGAAGATCAGGAAATTCACCCAGGGCTTTTTTTGTAGAAAAAGCCCAGCAGGAACTCATTTGCATATTAGGCCACACCTGATGGCACCATTGTTTCACACAGGGCCTTATGGTAGAAAAACTCAATTGAATATTAAGCCCTGGATAGGTGGATGGATGGATAGACAGACAGATACTCCCTTAATGAAGCTATCGCTACGCTGCAGTCGTGGAGAGTAGATGTGGATCATAAAAAGGGAATAGATCCAAGCGGGCAGCCGTGTTGGTCTGAAGCAGTTGAACATAGCAGGAGTCAAGTTGCACCTTTAAGACCAACCAATTTTTATTTAGAACGTAAGCTTTCGTGTGCACTTAAGCACACTTCATCAGACGAGAAATCCAGCACAGAGAGCTGAGCAGAGCCATACAGAGCTGGGAGGCAGTGGCCCAGAATGCAACATGGTACAGAGTTAAGAACCAAGGACAGTGAAGTAAAATTATCTGGTAGGCAGTGGTTTAGAATGCAAAATGGTACAATGACAGAATAGTAAAATTAGCAAATTGAGCAAACCTTTGATCTGAGCAGCATTTTACATTCTAAACCACTGCCTACCAGAGAGTTTTATTTCACTGTCATTGGTTCTTAAATCTGTACCATGTTGCATTCTGGGCCACTGCCTCCCAGCTCTGTATGGCTCTGCTCAGCTCTTTATGGCTTTGCTCACTGTGCTGGATTCCTCGTCCGACGAAGTGTGCTTAAGAGCACACGAAAGCTTACGTTCTAAATAAAAATTGGCTGCTCTTAAAGGTGCCACTTGACTCCTGCTTTGATAAAAAGGGAAGGCATTTCTGCTTAATAGATAATGACAGGAGAGAGGAATTAAAATAGGAGCCTCGAGACACTAAAGTCTAAAAAAAATCCCATTATAAACTTTTATGAGTAAGAGCTTGCTTCATTGTATGAGATGTACATTCGTTGGGCCAATTTATATACCCAACGAAAGGGGGGGGGGGGGTTAAAGGAAGTTCAAAATAATCCTCGCCCTATCCAAAGGGTAAAATCAAATCACTCAGAGGGAACGTGACACACTTCCAACTGTGATTTGATAGGCAAAGTAGAGCTAATACATATCCTAGCTCGAGATAAGTTACTACAAGGAGAAGTTACAGACATGTAGCTGAAGTAATCCACGTCGTAAGAGGTTAATTAAAGGGGAGAGGGGTGTGTGTGTGGAGACTAGAGCTCAGGTGCAATGCCATAGAGTGCGGTCTTTGAAGCTGATCCCTGTCAACAGGAGACCGGTTGTAATTCTGGTAGGTCGGCAGGGCCACACCAGGAGGTGGCAAGCAACCCTAGTGGTTGGGTGTGTGCGCTTGCCTTCCCAACAGTCTTGTCCAAACCACAATCAACTTTGCCCTCCTGTTTTTTTAAAAAAGCACTCTGAAGACATTCAACAGGAGTTCAGTTAGGAAGAAGACTGCAGATTTATACCCCACCCTTCACTCTGGATCTCAGAGTCTCAGAGCGGCTCACAATCTCCTATATCTTCTCCCCACCCCCCCGGTCCCGCAACAGACACCCTGTGAGGTGGGTGGGGCTGAGAGGGCTCTCACAGCACTGCCCTTTCAAGGAGAATTCCTGCAAGAGCTACAGCTGACCCAAGACCATTCCAGCAGCTGTAAGTGGAGGAGTGGGGAATCAAACCCGGTTCTCCCAGACGAGAGTCTGCACACTTAACCACTGGACAGCAGAATTCATCATCCAGTTTACAGTGATGACTGGCCTCTTGATTTTGCACACATAGCTATGGCAGCAAGCAAGTCAGTTCAGTCAGTGGGGTCACACAGCTGCATCTGAATGCGTTTCAGATAACGGCTGAGTCCCCCCTCCCCCGTCCCAGACGCAGAGACCAACGTCCTCCATCTTCCAGGATTTCCAGCAGCTCAAGGTCATTCTGATCACGGAAAGAAATGTGGCTTCTCGGGCAAAGCACACGCCAGGTCCGTTCCTTTTGTCAGACTTACACAACTGAATTGATCGGCGCAACCGCTGCTTCTCAGCAGGCCCAAAGACAGCAATGCTTAACGCAAGCTAATGGCACAAACCCATACGTTGCGCCGACTGAACCCACCACCCCACCTGCCGTGGAAGCCGCACTGGTTTTGCTCTGGACAAACAGCTTCTTTGGGGGTTCACCTGGTGGCCAGCCAACAAGGTTCACAAAGCCTGCGTGGATGGAGTGCCCAATTTATGCTTGTGTAAAGCTGCAAATCCCAAGAAAGCTGCAGTTTCGTTAGCATGGATTGGTATTGGGGGGGGTTGCAGAAGAAGAAGAGTTGGTTTTATACCCTGCCCTTCGCTACCTGAAGGAGTCTCAAAGTGGCTTACAATCATAGAGCCAGATGAACTCCTTCCTCTCCCCACAGCTGACACCCTGTGAGGTAGGGGGTGCTGAGGGATCTCTGAGAGAACTGTGACTGGTTCTCCCAAGCTCACCCAGCTGGTGAAGGAGAAGAAGATAAAGAAGATGATATTGGATTTATATCCCGCCCTCCACTCCGAAGAGTCTCAGAGCGGCTCACAATCTCCTTTACCTTCCTCCCCCACAACAGACACCCTGTGAGGTAGATGAAGATATTGGATTTATATCCCGCCCTCCACTCCGAAGAGTCTCAGAGCAGCACACAAGCTCCTTTACCTTCCCCCCTGCCAACAAACACCCTGTGAGGTAGATGAAGATATTGGATTTATATCCCGCCATCCACTCTGAAGAGTCTCAGAGCAGCTCACAATCTCCTTTACCTTCTTCCGCCACAACAGACACCCTGTGAGGTGGGTGGGACAGAGAGGGCTCTCCCAGCAGCTGCCCTTTCAAGGACAACCTCTGCCAGGGCTATGGCTGACCCAAGGCCATGCTAGCAGGTGCAAGTGGAGGAGTGGGGAATCAAACCCGGTTCTCCCAGATAAGAGTCCGCACACTTAACCACTACACCACAGCTGGCTCTCAGAGATGTATGATGTGCATAGGGAGGCCTGGACTGCAGAAGATGTGGTGTTTTAGGGATGCCAGTCTCCAGGTGGGACCTGGGGAGTCCCTGGAACTGCAGCTCAGACTGCAGAGATCAGTTCCCTTGGAGGAAAATGGCTGCTTTGGAAGGTGGACTTTACAGCCTTGTACTCCACTGAGGTCATTTTCCTCCCCAGACTTCATCCCCATACAGCAAGGGTGTCGAACTAATTTGTTCTGAGGGCTGGATCTGACATAAATGAGACTTTGTTGGGCCGGGCCATGTCAGACCGGGCCATGTATGTGCCTATTTAAGATAAGGTAGCAGAGAGATATGAACTTTTAAAAGGATACAAACACAAAGATTTTTTAAAAAAACCTTAAAACATGAGCACTTGTTGCTCTTAAAGATGCTTTCTTTGTATCTCTCCCATGGGATCCAGGGAACTGGGCAAAGGAAGCTCCGGCTCTTCCCCTCTTTCCCCAGGGGGCCAGGAGGGTGAGGAGTCTCAGCTTGGCTGCTTCTCCGGGATTTTTTTGCCATGAAAAACCGTCTAGGTAGGATTTGTCATGGTGTTAAACAGTAGAAGAAAAGTAGAAAACCCTTTTTGAAAACAATAAAAAATACCAATAAGGGTTGTGATTTTTGGTAACTCTAGCCTCGGAAAAGGATCTCTTTGGTTCGAGTGGACATGATCAACGCATTCTTGGGCCGCCTCATTCTTTATTCTGTACCCTAGGCTTGGAGATGAAAAGGTTTCTTTTCCTACATAGTTATTAAATTAACACAGGGCTTCTCCCCCACCCCCTCCTTTGGTTCTAGCCCCATGTTGCTTTGGTTTATGCCCAGATTTTGCACACATTTTTGTGCCTTTTGTTTTCTTGTTGCTGTCATTCCCCCCCACCCCACCCCCGGCACTTTTTGAGACCACTTTTACCCCAATATTTTTTCTGGAAGCCGATTGTGAGACAGCTCTCTCCTCCCCACGTGACCTGCCCATTCCCAGAAACCTCATGATTGGATTGTCATAGTCAAACCACCCTGAAGATGAAAGGTTTTGTCTCTCTCCTTTTAAAAATGGCATTAAAATAGCAACATATCACTAGTGCGTTTTAATGATAGACTCCACGGGTTCCTCTGGATGCCAGCTTTCCTTTTAAAAAAGTTTATAGCCCCTTTTCTTGCAGAGATATACAGAGAACTTTAAAGGGACCCAAAATCTATGAGGCGAGGTGGGAATTCGAACCTGGGTCTCCCGAATCTATAAACAAGCTGCCAGGTCAGCGGTAATAAAGAGTTAACAGGCAAACTTGGAACAACACCCAGCTAATTACCCCAGAAGGATGGATCACAACCAACAGTTGAAATTTAATCAAAGGAGGTTTTGCCTAATGTTAGGAAGAACTTCCAGACAGGAAAGTTCCTCAATGGAACGGGCTTCCTCAGGAGGTGGTAAGGCTCTCCTTCTTTGGAGTTTTTAAACAGAGGCTAGAAGGCCATCAGACAGCAATGCTGATTCTGTGAACTTCAACAGATCAGGAGAAGGAGCGCAAGATGGGTTGCATCAGTACTTGGTTCTCATGGCCCTTTCTTATATGCCCAGGGAAATGCTGTTCACCATTTTGGGGTCAGGAAACAATTTTTTCTCGTTTGGCCAAGAATCCTGGAGGGTTTGGGGTTTTTTTGCCATCTTCTGGAACGGGCCACGGTGTGTGTGTGTGTGTGTGTTGGGGGATATATTTGTGAATTTGTGGACTAGATGACCCTGGATGTCCCTTCCAATTCTATGATCCTATTCTTGATTCTAATACCTTGAACAAACAGCATTTCCTGATCCAAATAAACCACAAATACCCTTTCCACGCTATGCAGAAAATACAGTAAACCATTCCCCCTTTTCTGATGTTGTGTACCATAAAACAATACCGGCATGCCAGCAAACGTATTTTCCAACACACACCATTCTTCCTTATAACACAATCCGCAGGGCACACTCCCACTTTGTCAAAAATAAGAAAGTTGGCCACATCATACCACAAAATTTGAAAATATTTTATTTCATGCATTTTGGGAGGAGGGACGGGGGAAGCATTTACAGCACTTAACAAAATACATTCAACAATAAGTTCCACTTTGCCAAAACAGCAGTATCTCCCCCCACCGTGGACAAATCCTTTCGAGAGCTGTAATAATTTACTATATTTAAAATTATTCATACCCTAGACAGTATGAACTCATCTCTAGGATATAGAGCTTTAAAAAGTGGTCTTTTATATTAGGGATCGGAAGGTTTCTACTTTCAGAAACCCAGCATTCAGCACACAGTCTATGCTTCGTTCATAATACAATCTGGAACAGTGTGTAACATTTCCTCTTGGTTTTTCTTTGGGTTTTGGAGGGTGTGTTAAATGACCCTTTGTTTTCTTTGCAGATAGGCGACTAGATCTGACTGGCATTCAGGTGTTCCTGAGTGGACTCTGTAAAGGTGTGAACGAAGTGAACCCAACCTTACAGCCTGCAGACTCCTTTGGAATTCTGACACGAGGTGGTGGGCGCAACCATAAAATGGCTGCCGGGGGAGGTAAAGCCAACCACAAAATGCCAGGGAGTGAGGTTATGCGTAACTAGTAGTAACTCTTCAGCGTTGTAGCCAGAAGCCTGACTTAACAGGATCCCTTTTTAAAATGAAGATACTGTTTTCAAATATTTTCTTGCCTCATGTGGTAAACATGTGGATAAGGTTGCCAAGTCCCCCCGCAACCTACGAGTGATGTCATTGCACCAGCGACATCGTGTGCCAGCCACTCTAGGTGTTTCTGGGAAAACTCTATGGTTTTCCCGGACGCTCCAGCATTTTGGGAGGGAAAAACTCTATGGTATTCTATGGAAACGCCTAGAGCGGTCGGCACACGATGTCACCGGTACAATGATGTCACTCATGGGTGACGTCACCACATCGGTGACATCGGGGGAGGTTCCCCCCACTGGCACAGTATGGGCTGGCAGGTTGGGAACCTCCCGAATGGGAGAACCCCTGCCCGGACCAGGGGCTGGGCAGCGCTATAAGTAGATGGGGTGGCTGCTTGCCAAAGCAGAGCTCTTAAAGGTCTCCAATGGCCAATCGGACATCCTCTTGGGCAATAGCCCCGTTTTTAAAATGCTGGGAGTGGGCACCAGGAAATGTGTTGGTGGGCACTACAGCACCTACATAAGCATAACGTTGGGGACCCCGACCAAAGGCCTCTTCTTTGTCGGCTAAGACACAACAGAAAGGAGTGGCTGGATTAAAACTCAGATCAGACTTTGGCTTATATTCTCCTCAGCAAAGCTGGAAACCTCTGGAGCCTTTCTTCCACCATTGGCCTGTCTTGTTAGTGGTTCCACGGTCTAGAGCAGGGGTGGCCAACGGTAGCTCTCCAGATGTTTTTTGTCTACAACTCCCATCAGCCTCAGCCAGCATGGCCAATGGCTGGGGCTGATGGGAGTTGTAGGCAAAAACATCTGGAGAGCTACCGTTGGCCACCCCTGGCCTAGAGGAAGGCATCCAACATCTCTGAGGAGAATGGGAAGGGACAAGTCTTTGGTTCCAGCGGAAGTTTCTAGATCCCTGGTCTGCCCTGATTCTTGGCAGTATGGACAACTGTTTTTGTAGTCAGAACGAGTTTATTTCTAAAAAAAAAAAAAAAATTACAATACGTACATATCCTGTAATAAGTATCCACCAGATTAAAGTATATATTGCAGGAGTGGTCAGACTTTGGCGCAGGATACAGGAAGGCATCCACATTTCAAGTTTCAGAATTAAATACATTATTTTTAACAAAGCCCGTTAATAACTAGCTCTAAGATTCCCTTTCTCCCCCCTCCAGTTGATTAAAAATAATCTATATAGCTGTCTTTGACAGACTGTCGTGGGAGGTTTCGTTTCAGACTCAAGGCTCACGGGCCTTTCAAAAACTGGCTTTCTCAGAACCAAAGCTTGGTGGGGGGGCTCACCTACAGAGTTCAATGATACACAATATCACTCTTGAATCCTGTCCCTGTGGAAAGAAAACAAAATACACAATCCGTATACACAACGATAACAGTCTCGGAATCAGATTGCGAAGTTTGTGAAAAGCAAAGCGTTTCCACGATGCTGGTCAGGAACCTACCTCCAGATATACTACATAGCTTCTTTTTTTTGTTGGCTTTTTAAAAATGTACAGGGTCTTTACCCAGTTCTCTTCTGTAGACCCAAATCTCCACAAGGGGGGTTTGACAAAACAGAAACAAAGGCACCTGAGGAATCATTCACATCTATTTACACATAAGCAGAGGAAAAGGGTGGGGGAGAGAATAATTGGATCTGCGGCAAGGCCTGGACCTGCTGAAACAGGACCATCTTCATAAGGAACCCCAAAGCGAGAGCAGTTTCATGAAACCCAAGATAGTCCGGCGAAGGACAGGAAGGATTTTCACAAAACACGAATTAAGTGAACCTAACAAGGTGAACAAAGCAGGAGTCAAGGCACACCTTTAAGGCCAACTATTCAGAACGGTGGAAAAGACTGTGAAAAAGGGGTTTAAAAGCCCCTGAATTCAATTTAGCTTCTCCCTCTGTTGACACATTCTGGGGTCAATCAAGGGCAGAAGTGAGGGTTTTGGAGGGTAGGTGTATAGGTGTATGTAAAGGGCTGTCAGATTGACTGACGGGGACCCCAACAAGAGACCTTCAAGGCAAGCGAGGCGGTTGGCCATTGCCTTCCTCTGCAGAGCCTCCCTTGGTGGTCTCTCACCCAAGATTTATGGTGACCCTAGAAAGGGGCTTTCGAGGCAAGCGAAAAGCAGAGGTGGTTGGCCATGGCCTTCCTCTGCAGAGCCTTCCTTGGTGGTTTCCCATCCAAAACCGCAGCAAGGGGCTTTCAAGGCAAGGAGAAGCTGAGGCGGTTGGCCATCGCCTTTCTCTGCAGAGTCTTCCTTGGTGGTCTCCCATCCAAGTACCGGCCCTGCTTAGCTCCCAAGATCTAATGCGATTGGCCTATACCATGCCATCTTCCCTCCCAGAAGTGAATTTAGAGACGGGGGTGCAGAATAGGGGCTCCTGCCTGATTTCCCTTTCACCCTCAAACGAGTCACCTTGAAGTCATTTTATTATTTTTTTCTGTGGTTGCAGCATGGTACTGATGTTCCCATCTTAACTTCTCAGAGACCATCCTGACGGAAGCGGGTATGTGTTTGTTAGCGCCGGAATAAATTTTTTCTTTTGAAAAACCAGATCCGAACGCGTGTACAGCCTCTTCGTGGGATCCAGAAACAACAGCGGTTTTATTGAACGAGCTGTGGTCGAAGGTACGCAGGCTGCTGCACCAGCTACAGTTCGCGAGGGCCCATCAAACCAGGGACTGACGGTTTGTTAACCACAGATGGGGAGCTATGGTTTCGTGTGTTGTATGAACGCAGGCTTTCAGACCTAATTAGGGTTGCCAATCCCCAGGTGCGGGCAGGGGATCCCCTGGTTTGGAGGCCCTCCCCCCGCTTCAGGGTCGTCAGAAAGAGGGGAGAGGGGAGGGAAATGTCTGCTGGGAACTCTGTTATTCCCAATGGAGATTTATTCCCATAGAAAATCATGGAGAATTGATCCGTGGGTATCTTGGGCTCTGGGGGGGCTGTTTTTTGAGGTAGAGGCACCAAATTTTCCGTATAGCATCTAGTGCCTCTCCCCAAAAAACCCCCCAAGTTTCAAAAAGATTGGACCAGGGGGTCCAATTCTATGAGCCCCCCAAACAGGTGCCCTTATCCTTCATGATTTCCTATGGAAGGAAGGAATTGAAAAGGTGTGCCGTCCCTTTAAATGTGATGGCCAGAACTCTCTTGGAGTTCAATTATGCTTGTCACACCCTTGTTCCTGGCTCCGCCCCCAAAGTCTCCTGGCCCCACCCCCAAAGTCCCCAGATATTTCTTGAATTGGAGTTGGCAACCCTAGACCTAATCCTGGCTTGTTCTCCAGCGATGCCCTCCCAGGCTAGGGGGATTAAACAAAATCCGTTTTTGTGCAAGCAAAATGGGATCATTTGTGAACGGAAACCACGGGGTGGGGGGGGGCGGCCTTTTCACACCACCCTTCGGCCCGTATGGCCTTTCCCCGGCAGCCCCGCTCTCCCCGCCACTCTCGCATCCCCCGCTCTCTCCGCTGCCACTTCTCTGGTGGCCCCCTCCCCTCTCTCCCGGTGAAGCGCGGGCTCCTGGAGCTGATCGGCGAGAAAAGCTGCGTAGGGAGGAAGTGGGGAGGAGGCACTGCTTTTTTAGCAGCTTGCTGGTCCTTCCCGCTGCTACCCCAGTCCTAAACATGCTGAGGGCGCTGGAAAGCCGGCATAGGAGTCGCCAACCTCAGCGCAGCTGGGGAGGCCGCCTTGAAAGAGCCCCTGGATCCAGCGCTTCACCGGGTGGGTGGATGGGAGGTGGGAGGTGCCATGGAGGGGGGCGGAGGCCGTCAGAGTGGTGGGGAGATCAGGGCCCCCAGAGCACTCTCTCCGCCGCCTTGAAAGAGCCCCAGGAGCCCGCGCTTTACCAGGTGGGTGGGTAGGAGGGAGAGGGAGGTGCCAAAGAGGGGCACGGGGGCCACCAAAGCGGCAGAGACAGCGGGGGCCACCAGAGCAGGGGGGCCTTCCACCCAAAATTTTATTCCATCTCCCCCCGAAATATTTTGGCTACGGGCCTGATAAAGATTTTTAGATTTATATCCCGCCCTATACTCTGAATCTCAGAGTCTCCGCCTGAGACCCCTGGAGAGCCGCTGCCAGTCTGAGTAGACAAGACTGACCTTGATGGACCCAGGGTTGGATTCAGCTCAATGTTCTCATTCTAATACTTCAAAGCTCAAGTGCTTAATTGAAGAGAGCCAGTTTGGTGTAGTGGTTAAGTATGTGGACTCTCATAAGGGAGAACCAGGTTTGATTCCCCACTCTTTCACTTGAAGCTGCTGGAATGGCCTTGGGTCAGCCTTAGCTCTCGCAGAGTTGTCCTTGAAAGGGCAGTTTCTGTCAGAGCTCTCTCAGCCCCACTTACCCCACAGGGTGTCTGTTGTGCGGGGGTGGGAAAGGTAAAGGAGATTGTGAGCTGCTCTGAGATCCAGAGTATAGGGCAGGATATAAATCCAATATCATCTTCTTGAAGCTGATTCAAGGGCCACTCCAGGCTGATGAAAATGAAGGCCAGGCATGCCCCGCAGATGTTCAATCACACCGTGAAGTCCCAGAATGTGACATCTGGCACAGAATTCAGCATCGAGACAATATCCGCTTGTTTGGCATGCCTGGTTGCAGAGATCATTCAGAAAGTGTGTTAGTGGGGAAGAAGAAGATGATGATATTGGATTTATATCCCGCCCTCCACTCCAAAGAGTCTCAGAGCGGCTCACAATCTCATTTACCTTCCTCCCCCACAACAGACACCCTATGTAGTAGGTGGGGCTGAAAGAGCTCTTACAGCAGCTGCCCTTTCAAGGACAACTCCTGTGAGAGCTATGGCTGACCCAAGGCCATTCCAGCAGCTGCAAGTGGAGGAGTGGGGAATCAAACCCGGTTCTCCCAGAAAAGAGTCCGCACACTTAACCACTACACCAAACTGGCTGATTCATTTATTCGGTGTGAATCTCAGGTGCAACAGGGAGCGATGGGGTCTGGGGAACGGGCCTTCTATGTCCTGCCAATGTCCTGTCTATCTGCATCCAGCAAAAGATGTAATATGGGGGGTGGGGACCCCACCCCAAAAGAGCAAAACATATCCCAAAGAGCACATGTTTGCTTAAACCGCACAGTTTATTTCAGTCACACAATCTGGGGCAGAATCTGGAAGGGAAGGGAGAGGGGACACGGGATAGCCCAATGAATCTTCGAAGTCTGAGGATATTGCTCAGCGGGCGTTTAGTAATGTCTGCCAACCCATTAAAGGATGGGCAGATGCATTTAGTTAGCCCGGATTGGCTGGTGGGAATGGGCCTCCTTTCCTTTCCAGATCAAGACGCCCTTAACGTCAGGGTTCCCGCTAAAGGGCTACTGAAAAGCCCATCCCAATGGAGTTGATCCACGCAGGGATTAACCTTTTAAAATGCTTCGCTGCGCCTGTGCAATGTTGGTATATCAACACCCCCCAGGGCCGCTTCAAGGTGCTCTCTTCTCCCAAGCAGAAATGTCACCCGTCACCTCCTCCCGTAGGAATATGTGGAGCCCCAGCACAACTAGTAACATTGCGAGCATTTGGCTTGGCCCAACCAGCTGCAGCGTAGGTGTGGAAGGTGGAGACAGATGCTGGCAAAAGATGCAACCTTCTCCTACAGTGCTGACGACCCAGAGTAAGATTCTGGAGCCCTCTGCGCTTTATCACCCAAGAAACCGCTTGCGTGGCAAGCTGGCCCTGATGCTACCAGGTCAAGGATATGTGGTGCACTCACGGAGAGGTGGAGTTTGGGTGACCTCGACGTTTAAACTGGCTTTAGGGTTGCGGGGGAACTCACCAGGAGCGAGGGAGACCCGGGCCTCGTCGCCGGCGACGTGATGTAACTTCCGACGTGCACAGGAAGTGACATCGTTATATCGTCTGCGTCGTGGCGACACTATGGTATTGGGGTAAAAACTCTATGGTAAACATGGCTTCGACCATATCGCTTTGGCTCAAATATCAGAGTGCAATGATGTCGCTTCCAGTACACACCGGAAGTGACATCACTGCGTCACTGGCGACTGTGGCCTAGGCCTCTCTCCCCTGCCGGTAAGTCCCTCCCCAGCCAGCTGATTGGCAGCAAGAGGCAGGGCTGGGAGATGCCCCGCCTCTGATTGGGGGGTGGGGCTGACAACCCTACCTTTGTAATTCTGTAGGCCAAGGCCTGCCAGAAACATGTAGTTTGGCAAGGTATACCTCATACTGTAAGAATCCGGGGCCAGGGCAAAGGAACACACTGTACAGCCTCAGAGCTCAGTCCGGGAACCTTGCAGGTTAGGCGCTAGCCCCCTGCTGATGAGACGGCAGAACTACAGGCCATAGAGAATCCTGCCAGTCTGGAAAATCAATCAGATGCTATGGAGGGAGAGAGAGATTGGCAGACCCGCTGGTTTCCCTCAGTTCTGGTCCCTGGAAGAATTCATCCAGCCTTCCTGCTGCCCACCAGCCCAGCTCATCTCTGGCCTCTGAGACGCACTCAACCTCAGCGCCCGCACGGAGGGAGACGGGTGAAGGTCGCCGTTACAGGGGTGGGGTTGCTAACAACAGATTCAACAAATATTTCTGTTGTGGGTTATATATACACATATAAAATCTAGACTAACTGGGTCCAAGAGAGGGGACAGATGGCCTCTGAGGGACCCCATAGGTTCTATCTTTCTAGAATGTTCCATACAACCTAATCCATTTGCAGTCAAGTCTCTGGCATAACCTCTTTGTTGCTATGAGTACAATTGCTGCCTATGATATACAAGCATCACTCTTTGTTCTGTTGCTTCGAATAGGTAGCCAGAGATACTGCTATGTGCACTGGACCTCCTACAGTTTCTCTTCCGACGGCACACTAGATTCCCTTTCAATACCCATCCTCCCATCGACAAGGAGGAAGCGTGGCTTTCTGGAGCACGCTGCGCATTTTGCCGCTCTGAGGAAACATTACCAGGGTAGGCTGACAAGATGGCGGACAACTTCCTTCATTTTGTTCTTCAGCGGCTGGTCAAATTCACGAGGCCTTCATGAGAAAGCGACACAACAGTGGCCACAAGGCAGCTTATCCTAGTGCAAAAGGGATCTTCAGTTCCATAGATCCCTCCATCTCAAAGAGTCATCAATCTCCGAAGCCAAGATGGCCGTTAAGTGCAGCTTAGGAAAAGGCAAGATGGCTGCCTCTTATCCAATAAGGCTTGATTGGCAACAACGCAGCATATTTGGGAGTGACCCAATGAGGCAATTGAGGCTGAATTCAGAAAAGTGTCATTTGTTTTTCTTTGCTCACCCTCCCCACAGTTATTGTATGGACCTTTGGCTTTTGTCCTTCCTCACATGGGAAAGCCTAACTAGAGGCTAAAGTTCACAAAAGAGTGCCTCAGAATTTCTTCCGCTGTGGGCCTCCGCTTCTCTTCCACAAAAATTATCTTGAGGAAATTGCGGCAGCAGTCCGAGACACCGTCTGGAAGCTGAGGCTTAGTGGGCTGTGTCGCGATTTTGAAAATGGCGGCCATTGCCTCAAATTCTGCCCAGGGTGGCTTTTCAGTCAACATCTCTACCACAGTGCAGCCCACACTCCTGAGGTAGATGAGGGAGGGGAAAAAACAATTAGAAAAAAATGTAAGGTGCCCTAATCACAATCTTTACAATAGCCTCTAGGCTGCTTTTCAGCATACATAGTACCTCACTGCTCTCATCTATTTTCTTAAATGTTCAAATTATGAAGAAGTTTAGAACGAGGAGAAACTATTTCCAAGCCTGGCCACTGGAAGGAGGATTAGGGGTGGGGAAATGGGGTGAGCAATACTGGCTACATTGCAATGTCACTTCTGGGGAAAATGTGGAAGTGACACAAGGTAACTCTAGGAATCACCGTAAAATCTATGATAAAACTATAGAGTATGCAGTGATTCCTAGAGCTACCCTATCTCAATTCCATAGTTTATCCCTAAGTGATGCTGTGACATAGCCAATATCATGTAGGCTGCAGCCCAAAGTCCCTCCCCCCCAAAATGCTGCCCTTGTTGGAAAGCTGGAGGGAGGACATGCCCCCCGCATCAACCCACTCTCTCCAATGCACCACAGTGGCCACAGTTAATGGTCATGTGGCCATATGGGAGGAGCTTATTTCTTCACAGTTCAAAGATTTCAGATGTACCAGAGACCCTCAGGTGCTGGAAAAATTTCTGTCTAAGCCCTCTTTTCATACAACGTATGGAGGAAATATCCCATAGGACTCTGAAGAAAAACCTGCTGTTCATTTTACTGACAATTTCAAATGTTCAGAACAAATACGCCGGAGAAGTTGAGCCCTCTGACCATCTCCACCTGAAGATAGCTATCTTGGAGACTGGTGTCTTACCAAATGTCGGCCTTCCTTCCGTATCCTTCCCCGCTGATCACCTCAGGGCTCATCCAGTATGGCGTCCCTGTGACAGATTTCATCCCCGTCCCGGACATGCAGATGGTCTGAATGCGTTTGCTGGCACCAAAATCTCCGAGTTTCACATTCCCCGAGGAATCTCTCAAAATGTTGGCACCTAAGAAGCAGCAGCAAAAGAAAACAAGGTGTCGAGGAAATCCTTTATGATTACTTCCCAACCCCAACCCATTTTGCCTATGGCTTCATCAGGGGATCTGTCACAATCAGGGAGAATCTCCTTACGAAATAAAAACAATTCGCAGAACATGTATAATCAATGCAATTCATTTAGAATACTTTTGCTAAAAATTAAGGTTAAATCATAGGAACTTGCATACAGAAGAATCTTTTAGAAAAACAGGTATTTTGCTATTTAAAAATAGGTCTTTTCCTGCTACTGCTGGGGTACATAAGAACATAAGAGAAGCCATGTTGGATCAGGCCAATGGCCCATCCAGTCCAACACTCTGTGTCACACAGTGGCCAAAAAACCCCAGATGCCATCAGGAGGTCCATCAGTGGGGCCAAGACACTAGAAACCCACCCACTGTGCCCCCCGCAAGCACCAAGAATATAGAGCATCACTGCCCCAGACATAAGAACATCAGAGAAGCCATGTTGGATCAGGCCAACGGCCCATCTAGTCCAACACTCTGTCACATAAGAACATAAGAGAAGCCCTGTTGGATCAGGCCAATGACCCATCCAGTCCAACACTCTGTGTCACATAAGAACATAAGAGAAGCCATGTTGGATCAGGCCAATGGTCCATCCAGTCCAACACTCTGTGTCACATAAGATAATAAGAGAAGCCATGTTGGATCAGGCCAGTGGCCCATCCAGTCCAACACTCTGTGTCACATAAGAACATAAGAGAAGCCATATATATATATATATATATATATATATATATATATATATATATATATATATATATATATATATATATATATATATATATATATATATATATATATTTATCCAATCCCCTCTTGAAGCTGGCTATGCTTGTAGCCGCCACTACCTCCTGTGGCAGTGAATTCCACATGTTAATCACCCTTTGGGTGAAGAAGGACTTCCTTTTATCCGTTTTAACCTGTCTGCTGAGCAATTTCATCGAATGCCCACGAGTTCTCGTATTGTGAGAAAGGGAGAAAAGGACTTCTTTCTCTACTTTCTCCATCCCATGCAGAATCTTGTCAACCTCTATCATGTCGACGTTTCTCCAAGCTAAGGAGTCCTAAGCGTTTTAACCTTTCTTCATAGGGAAAGTGCTCTAGCCCTTTAATCATTCTAGTTGCCCTTTTCTGCACTTTTTCCAATGCTATAATATCCTTTTTGAGGTGTGGTGACCAGAGTTGCACACACACTGTATTTGTCGGATCTTGGAAACTAAGCAGGGTCAACCTTGGCTAGTAATTAGTAGGGCAACCTCCCAAGAACACCAGGGCATGACACAGAGACAGGCAATGGCAAGTAGAAAAAAACCCCCACTGGGGAGTAGAACCGTCAAACAATTATTCAAATATTCAAAATGTGCATACAAGCACTGATGTATACATTTATATGTTATTTACAACGGCTTGCGGTAAGAGCTGGGCACAACATTATACCAAAGCACAATGGCTTAAATAAGGCACAGTACATGTCACTTCCGGTAATAACTTCCTGTAAGTACACCAGGCTGCATTAAAAAAGAAAATCTCCCATGATGCTGTTCCCCACAATCCTTTCATCAGCTGCCTGGCACTGCCTGGCAACCCTGAAGTACAATAATGTAGTCAACGCTTTCCACTTTGGAGTTGGAATGTCTGTCAACATCCCATGGCTCTGAAGCAGCTGAGCCATCAGCAACTCACAGCCAGGATGCTGGAAACGTTGGGTTACTATAACCTTTTTGTACAACAGTTTTGCTTAGAGGGTTTCAATAAGTCCTCCCAACGTGCCCCCAAACGCTCCTGGGACCCACAAAGGTTGTGCATCTTGAACTCTGGGACGCCCTCATCTCCTGAGCTACTCCACCCAAGCAGAAAGTCCTCTAGCGATCTCCACCTACCTTTAATATCTCTGTGTACAATCATGTTGCTGTGCAGGTAGAAGACTCCTTGCAGGATCTGCCTGGTGTACCTCCGGGTGACGTTCTCCGTCAGAGCCCCATAGGCTTTCAGCTGGTCTTTGATGGACCCCTAAGCGGGCAGGAGAAGAAGGCCTCATTGTCTAAAAGAGTGAGACACGCCTGCAACACTGACTGTAATTATATCCAAGAGAGTAGCAGAGGATTGGCTGCCAAAAGGAAGCGCTGTTGGAAGGTCATTCCTATATCCACTTGGGGTGAATGGAGAAAATTTGGGGCAACAATTACAAGTATATTCTCCTTATCTGGCCTGGCTTGCACCGGGGAAGCCTTTCGTATAAACTGGAGCTTCCCCATGGGGTGGGGGAGGGGGGGAGAAGAAGAAGACGATGATGACAATGATTATGATGATATTGGATTTATATCCTGCCCTCACAGTCTCCTTTATCTTACTTCCCCCACACCCTGTGAGGTGGGTGGGGCTGGAGAGGCCTCTCACAGCAGCTGCCCTTTCAAGGACAACCTCTGCCAGAGCTCTGGCTGACCCAAGGCCATTCCAGCAGCTGCAAGTGGAGGAGTGGGGGAATCAAACCCAGTTCTCCCAGATAAGAGTCCTCCCACTTAACCACTATGGCTGACCCAAGGACATTCCAGCAGCAGGAATCAAACCTGGTTCTCCCAGATTAGAGTCCACACATTATACATGTCCTACACAGCCACCCTGAGTCCTGTAGTGGCAGCAGCCTGGGGAAAGGACCACTTACCCCTGGCATGTATTCCACAAAGATGGACAGTTTCCTCTCCTCGGGGTCTCGCAAGCAGCCGTAATACTGAACTATCCGCTCATGGCGGAGAGTTTTCAGCAGCTGGATCTCACATTCTAAGGCATTCACCTCCTGCAGCGAGAGAGACAAAGCGCCACGGAGGGTTGTAAACACAGCTGGCTGCTGGAGGGCACATTATACCACCAGACTTGGCACAAATACAAACCCAACACCCTTGGAATCCAGATTATCAGAGCCTGACTTCCCCCAAAACAAAGGAGGAGGAGGAAGAGAAGGAAGAAGAAGAGGAGGAGGATATTGGATATATACCCCGTCTTTCACTCAGAGTGGTTTACAATCTCCTTCCCTTCCTCTCTCCACAACAGATATCGTTTGAGGTAGGTGAGGCTGAGAGAGCTCTCCCAGAAGCTGCCCTTTCAAGCACAACTCCTATGAGAGCTATGGCTGACCCAAGGCCATTCCAGCAGGTGCAAGTGGAAGAGTGGGGAATCAAACCCAGTTCTCTCAGATTACAGTCCACGCTCCTAACCGCTACACCAAACTGGCGATTCACAGAATCCTTTTGCCTCAGTTCTCTGAACCACATGCAATTAGCTGTCTGCTTTCTGCTTAATTGTAAAAAAGGAGACAACTGCCATTTTCAACGCGGAAGACACTCAACGGAAACAGAGCACTGGGTTCCTGCCACCTTGCTGACAAAATCTGCCCGTGAAAAGTTGAGGACTCCAAACAGAGCATGAGCAGAACACCCTGAAGGGTCCATCTAGCCTGACCCAGGCACAAATCCATTCTCACTCGCTTCTCTGCTTGTCTTTCCTTCCTCTGTTCACCATCCCCCTCTTCAGCCTCAAGCCAGCTCCATCCCTCCCTGAGAGGCCGCCGCCAGGAAATGGAAGAATGGAGCACAACAGTGGTTGCTAGGCAACCGTACACCTAGCCACCCCATTTCCTGCCTGAATCCAAAAGCTGCAGGAATTGGAACAGTTTCTACAACGCTGATGGGACTTCTGAGTATTCATAGCATTTCCCTGCTCGTCACCCGTTTATTCTCAAAAAAGCATTCCTCACTGTGATGTCGTAAGTCATGTGATAGAATTAGGATTGGGGGCGCCTGGGTTCAGATCTCGACTTAGCCAGATAGCTCGTTGGGCGATCCGGGGCCTGTCTCTTTCCCTCAACCTAACCTCTGCTCAGAGGACTGTTGTGAGGATAAAATGAGTGAGAGAGAATGATGTAGGCTGCCCGGATAAAAACCATGCTAAAGAGATTTAGTGCCAATTAACACTAAATACAACACCCTTGGAATCCAGATTATCAGAGCGTGACTTTCCCCAAAACAAAGGAGGAGGAGGAAGAAGAAGAAGAGGAGGAGGAGGAGGATATTGGATATATACCCCATCTTTCACTCAGAGTGGCACCCTCTGAAAACCTGCGTAAAATCGCTCCAGCATGGCCCTACCCTAGGAGACTGTTTTAAGCACCTTCCGCATGAGAAGAAAACGATATAATAAACCCAGGATTTGAGCCCATCTAGAAACAGACAATGTACTCCAAAGCAGAAGAGGGTTGTGGTTGGTGATATTGGGGGTGGGTGGGTGGATGACTATGACAATGTTGCTGTGTCACAATGTCACTTCCAGGTATAATGTGGAAGTGACAATGGGTAGCTCAAGGCACAGTTAGCAACTCTATGGTTTTATCGCAGAGTTTCTGGCAAGTCCTAGAGCTGCCTATTGTCACTTCCAGGTTGTAAATGGAAGTGATGTACTAGCCCAGAGGCCAGTGGTTCTATTTCTCTTCTGCTTCCACTTGTTGTTGAAGTGGACAACAGAAGCAATCAGTGGGAGGCCTAGCTCCAAGTGATACAAATGTTTAAAAACCACCCGGCAAATGCTGTTCTTACAGTGAGCACATTTCCACTCTGTGACCCTTCAGAGTGACACCGTTTTATCCTGGGCTGTTTATGCTTACTTTGCTTGTCTCTTGGCTGTCGGGGTCAAAGGGCACCTGCTTGACGGAGAGCTCCCGGCCAGTGTCGACATCATAGCAAAGATAGACCTCTCCAAAGGCTCCCCGGCCTAGCAGCTTTCCCAGCCGCCAGTTCACGGGGGCCTGCATTGCTAGGCAAGAAGACAGAAAATTGTGTTACAGCACTCGGAGCAGCTGCTTTTTCTCCTTCCGGATGCCAACCCATTTTGTTTTCTACAAAGTTTCACTCTTTGCTCCCAGCAGCTAAGAAACGTAGGCAGCCAGAGCTGTATTTAAAGAGGGCCCCCACCCCCCCAAGCACCAAGAAGTCAGAGCATCACTGCCCAGACAGAGTGTTTTTTATCCTACACCAGTAACCAGACCGAGCAAGTCCCTGATTATCAGGCACCCACCGGGAGACAACTTACTGTTCCTCGTCTTGGCTGGAGATGAGCCGAAGCTTTGGAAGATCTTGTCGCAGCTGTGCCACCACTTGGTGCCCCCACGGTCCTCATACCGCAAGGTGATGAGTTTGTTGTCTCCATTGAAGCTCTTCGTCCGGCTGGAGGGCACAAGCTGGAAAAGATTCTCCGGGGGGGCGTAACTTCTAGGGAAGGTTCTTCGGCCTTCAGGAGTCACGGAAGGGAGAGAGGGAGAGATTAGATGCAGCTCGGGGGTACGGCCCTTGCTTTGCGAGTGGACGGCTGCAGGCTCAAGCCCCTCTACCTCCATAAGGGAACACTCGTAGCAAATCAAGGTCTCTTCGGTGGACACCTTGAAGAGCTGATGCCAGTCAGAGTAGACCAGATTGAACTAGGCCAGGGGTGGCCAAATCCGCACATATTGTGTAGCTCTCAAAGCCTCCATCACCCAGCCGGCAGCTTGGAGAAGGCATTTAAAATTAAAGTTGCTTTCTTTCCACATCGTCCTCCCCCTCCCCCATCTATTTGCCTTCCTTCCTTCCTTCTACTTCTACTTCCTTATGTTATGTTTCCTAGTAATGATAGGGTTAATGAATTACTACGTTTCTAATTCTGCACCCCTCTGCGAGGCGACTGACGCTTGTCAATTCATTTTATAAAGCTGGAAAGAAACTGTAATTCGTAATGTTTCATTTTCTAGAATGGACTTACGTTGTTCTAATAAGCTGATGTAGTTGTAGTAAGGTTTTATTATCTATCTGATTATGCTGTGCTAAATATCCAACTGTACTTCACAAAGCTTAATAAAAATTTTGAAAGAAGAAAAGAGACCAGGCTTCCTCAACCGTTACAAAAGCGTCTGAAGAAGTGTGCACACGCGTGAAAGCTTATATCGAAAACTTTGCGGGTCTTCAAGGTGCCACTGGACTCGAACACTTTGTCCTGCTGCTTCAGACCAACATGGCCGCCCACCTGAAATCTAGCGACCCTCTGAAACTATCTCCATGGAAGGCTTTGCTAGATATAGCTCTTCTGAGTCCAACTCCAAAACATAATCCTTATTCTCAGGGGTGGAATTCTAGCAGGAGTTCCCCTTGCATATTAGGCCACACCCCCCCCCCCCCCCGAATGTAGCCAATCCTCCAAGAGCTTACAAGAAAGAGCCTTGTAAGCTCTCGGAGGATTGGCTCCATCAGGGGTGTGTGGCCTAATATGCAAAGGAGCTCCTGCTAGAATTCCACCCCCAGTTATTCTCATATACCAACAAGCTCCTCGGAGCGTTTCCAATCACCCCAACCCCCCTGCCCTCAAACTCTTACCATCACTATAGTCCTTGCGACTCTGGGAGAGGTGATACTGCCTTGGGAAAGTCCCTCCCTTCCCGTATCTGTCACAGAATGGGATATCAAAATCTGGCAAGAGTAAAGAGAAAAAAAGATATTTATGTATTAGCATCATGACAAAGAAAACTTGGTTCTTACTGCACTGTTTCCTAGTTTCTTGTTTTGAGACTGGTAGCATTTTAAGAAAAAGAAGACTGCAGATTTATACCCTGCCCTTCTCTCTGAATCAGAGACTCAGAGCAGCTCACAATTACCTTTATCTCCCTCCCCCGCAACAGACACCATGTGAGGTGGGTGGGGCTGAGAGAGCTCTGACAGAAATTGCCCTTTCAAGGACAGCTCTGCGAGAGCTATGGCTGACCCAAGGCCATTCCAGCAGCCACAAGTGGAGGAGTGGGGAATACAACTTAGTTCTCCCAGATAAGAGTCCGTGCACTTCACCACTACACCAAACTGGCCAAGAAAAGATCTCCAGGGTATAAGCTCTTGAGAGTCCTTGTCAGAAATCTACTGGACACAAATCCAGCTGTTACAACAAGACAGGTGGCTAGGTTTTGTTCTCAGGTTTATAAGGAATGCAAAAAATGAGGCAAATATGTCAAACTGTAATCTCTTACCAAATTTTAAAGTGACTTTTAAGTGGTTTAAAGGCTAAATGGTAATCTCATTTATTCTCCTTTACAGTCATAACCCTTAAGTTATAAAGTGTTAGCATGCAGATTCTTGGTGGGACTTTCATAAGGTATTTTTAAGGTTGTTTTAAATGACTAAAATGTTCCGGTCAATAACTGCAATAGTAAAAAACTGAATAGTAATAAACTGAATCCAGCTGTTCTGCTGCTGTCCCACTTAGCAATTCCCCAAAACTTCCAAATTTCTGTAATCCGCCTTCTGCATTGCTCCATATATTGTCATAAACCGTCGACATCATCTCATCCAGACGTCCACCTTTATTGCACTGCGACCGTCTTCCACAGTGTCTACTGCATTGTGTTTAAAATTCCGTCATCGGCTCAGCAAGAAAAGGCGGGCCGTAAACAAAGTGAATAAATATTATGTAGCAGAGTAAACTCGAATTCAGAATTTGCACGCAGCATCCAGTTTGTGTGCAGTCACAAACCGAAGCGGCTTGGCTGCATCATGGAAACACGAATTGGGGGGGGGGGGGGACAGTCAGGGAGTAAAACAGTAAAAATAGTTCAGCTTCTCTTATGTTCAGCTGAGACGCAAAGCAGATTGGGGAGAGCTCTAAAAAGTATCTCTTAAAATAGTTATGAGAGAGGCAATACAATACAAGAACTCGTGGGCAGACAGAAGGAAGTCCTTCTTCGCCCAAAGAGTCATTGACATGTGGCGTTCACTGCCACAGGAGGTGGTGGTGGCTACAAGCATAGACAGCTTCAAGAGGGGATTGGAGAAACATACAGAGCAGAGGTCCATCAGTGGCTATTAGCCACAGGGCACTGATGGAACTCTTTGCCTGGGGCAGCGATGCTCTGTATTCTTAGCACTTGGGGGGCAACAGTGGGAGGCCTTCTAGTGTCCTAGCCCCACTAGTGGACCTCCTGATGACTCCTCTGGATGACAGAGTGTTGAAGTGGACAGGCCATTGGCCTGATCCAGCATGGCTTCTCTTACGTTACAAGAGTAATAATTCACTGCTGCAGGAGGTGGTGGCAGCTACAAGCACAGATAGCTTCAAGAGGGGACTGGGTAAACATCTGGAGCAGAGATTCACCAGTGGCTATTTGCCACAAAGTATAGATGGAATGCTGTCTGGGACAGTGATGCTCTGTATTCCTGGGTGCTTGGGGGTCAATAGTGGGAGGGCTTCTGGTGGACCTCCTGATGGCCCCTGCGTTTCGGCCACTGTGTGACACAGAGCGTTAGACTGAATGGGCCACTGGCTTCTCTTATGTTCTAACAAATGAGTAAGCAGGAAGTTAGAAGCCAACTAGAGGCAACGGGGAGAGATCCTGCAATGGGTCTCCCATCTTTTCTAAAAGGCATGCTTTTTAGGATACGATAAATGTTGTTTGAATTCTTTTAGAACAACATTTTTTAAGGTCCTCGATGTCTCAAAGAAGATTTGGATGAGCTGCAGGGAGGATTTTGACTGCGGCTCTTCCCTTTGGCTTGTTTTCTGCCTTTTGCGGTTATCCACTTGGCTTTCATTATTCGTTATCTGATATTACTGCGTTATGTTTCTCTGGTTAGCCATCCGGCAGGCTTTCCTAAGCAGAAGGGGTGGGATATAAATCTTCATAAAGAAGTAACTTCTAAAGGGGCAGCGTAAACACTGCAGCCAGGGAGGCATCTCAAACGTTCGCGGAATCCAGCTTCCACAACTCAGACTCGGCAGCCCTGCGTCGTTCCAAAAGATGTTTTCTCTTCCTCTGGGCCCCCTGCCATGTATTCATTTTTTAATAGCCGAGGTCATTCTGTTATTCCTATGATACAATTTTCCATGATTTCACCAACGCTGCACATGCAAGGCTCGCAGTAAAAGCTTCGGCCAAAAGAAAAACCATTGCAATTCCCAAGTAAAATCCTGCAGTCATCTGAGGTCCTCTGTGCCCCCAGGTCATTCTCTGCCTGCCCCCCCCCCCCCCGCTCCTGGGCAGCTGCACGACATCCCACCAACGCCCCCTCTAAGCTGGGGAGTCTTGCGAGCAAAAATTCTACACTGTGACCTACTGGCGTTCGAGTTGTGAGCGACTGCATCAATTAGTTTGTTTGGGGGCCATTTTCCCTGAGTGTAAGACCAAGGCTCCTTCTAAGCTGGGGAGTCTTGTGTGAGCAAAAATTCTACTTGGTGAACCGCTGGCATTCAAAGTTGTGAGCGACTGCATCAGTTAGCGTTTGCTCTGGGACCATTTTTCCTTAAGACCAATACTGCCTCTAAGCCAGGGGCGGCCAAGTGTAGCTCTCCAGATGTTTTTTTTGCCTACAACTCCCATCAGCCCCAGCCATCGGCCGTGCTGGTTGGGGCTGATGGGAGTTGTAGGCAAAAAAACATCTGGAGAGCTACCCTTGGCCACCCCCGCTCTCAGCTATGGAACCTTGTGAGCAAAAATCCTATCTTGTGAGCGACTGCATCAATCCGTTTGCTCTGAAGCCGTTTTGCCTGAGCTAAGACAAAAACCGTGCGAGCTGGAGGCTAAAAAACTGTGAGCTAGCTCACACCAACTCAGCTTAGAATGCTGCTTCAGACCAAAACGGGTGAGCCAGAGGCTAAAAAGGGTGAGTTAGCGGATGCAAACTCAAGCGGGAACGCTGCTTCCCACAGCGCCCAAACCCTGTCTTGTTGGCATTTCAAAGGTGGCTCTGATCGTAAGATCTGCTGGCAAGGATGCCTGAGCACAAAAGAGAGATGAAATTGTTTCCGACACAGGTTCAAGGTTCCAACAATGAAAGTCTCCCAAGGGGCTTGGGGGGGGGGGCAATGTTCCCTCTAAGCTGCAGAGTCTTGTGAGCAACAGTTTTACTTTGTGAGCTACTGGCATGAAAGTTGTGAGCGACTGCATCAATGAGTGTGCTCTGGGGCCATTTTTCCTGAGCTAAGACAAAAAAAAGTGTGAGCTGCAGGTGAAAAATCTGGACGCTAGCTCGCGCTAACTCAGCTTAGGGGGAACACTGCTTGGGGGGTGATTTTCCTTTTGCCTATAACCCCAAGATTGTGCAACTTACCTAAGCAATCCAGACTGTCTTTGGCTTGGCTTGTCCTTCTCGGACCAGATGTTTGGTTAAATGCAGGGCTGTGCGAAGAGAGAGGGATGCTGTTTTAGCACCATAGAAATACCTCCAGCCTGTATTATTTAATATAAACCACTGTATTTTTAATTTAGCCCTCGCCTGAAGCGGTGTCTCCTCCTACGTGAAAACTAGGCTGTTCCATATTCTTATTTTCCTTCCTTGTTGTGTTCCAGTTGCTTTTGGCGAGGGTGGGGGTGGGGGGGAAGAGTGTTTCCTGTTCCACATGCTATTTGCTCCATCTAGTGGTCAATTCAGAATTACATCGCTTTATGTCCAGCATAAACACCCGCGGTTTAAATCTACAGGGAGATGTGCCGGACATCAAGCGTTGTAATATTGAATCTACCACTAGAGGGAGCAAAACATAAGTGGAACAGAAATATAACCCTGAAGCAACAGGCACACACAAATGAGGAAAATGAGAATTTGCAAAAGGCCGCTGACCATTTTTTGAGATCCCCAACAGAACCCTTTCTGTGGGTCCCTTTACCTTTATTGACTAAGCACCTAATGTCTGAACAGCAGGTCTCGTTGGTGGCATGGGAAACCATCCTAGCAGAGATTTGGGAAGCGCCTACCCTCACATGAACTCATCACCTCATGAAGATTTTTCTTTAATTCTCTGAGGTTTTTAACTGATTTGTTTTTGTGTATTTTCTTAACATTGACAAAAATGTGTTACACTTTAAAAAGAGCACAACAGGATTCATATTCTAAGCAGGAACATGGATAGGAGGCTTTGGAATACCAGCAGTCGGGACGGCAGGGGCAGGCTTTATTCAGCCACCTCTTTGAATATCCTCCATGCCCCCAGTAGGGCTCAGTCACCAGAGGTCGCCATGATTTCCAGATGTGCACACACACACTGGCAAAATATATATATATCAGGGATGCTGAGCAGTCAGGTTAAAACGGATAAAAGGAAGTACTTCTTCACCCAAAGAGTGATTAACATGTGGAATTCACTGCCACAGGAGGTGATGGCGCTACAAGCATAGCCAGCTTCAAGAGGGGATTGGAGCAGAGGTCCATCAGTGGCTATTAGCCACAGTGTGTGTGTGTGTGTGTGTGTGTGTGTATACACATATATATTCTCGCCACTGTGTAATACAGAGTATTGGACTGGATGGGCCATTGGCCTGATCCAACACGGCTTCTCTTATGTTCTTATGGCGGAACTTGCTTAATGTAAGAGCCACATAGAATAGATGTTAGATGTTTGAGAGCCGCAGGAAAAGAACATCAGATGTTTGAGAGCCACAAGACAGGAAGGAAGGAAAGCAAATAGATGGGAGGAAGAGAGAGGTGGAAAGAAAGCAACTTTAAATGCATTATCCAAGCTGATGGCTGACTTGGCTTGAAGAAATTATTTAAAGAGACAAATGCCTTCTCCAAGCCATCTGATGGGGCAGCGGGGCTTCGAGAGTCACACAAGATGTGTAAAAGAGCCACATGGGGCTCCTGAGCCAGAGTTTGGCCACCCCTGATATATATACACACACAAAAACCCCCAAAACAACCCCCCCAAAACAAAAAAAAATCTTGTTACTGGGATTGAATCTAGCTCTTCTAGTGCAGACTCTAGCCTCTGAAACTATCTGGAGGGAGTACTGAATTTCTAGTGGGGAAACCTAGATTAGAATTTCCTACAAACCAGGCCTCCGGGTAAGATTAGGGTTGCTCCCCACTTTCTGAAATTAAATAAGGGAGAAGTATTGTTTCTGCTTCTCTTGAAGAAATCCCTTCCCACAGAGTTCCTTTCACCTTTTCCCACAATCCTTTGCTCCTGCTATTAAGGCACAAGGAAAAAATATGTCCTGATTGCCGAGGTTTTGGGGTATAATCTCTTCTCCCCCTTTCCTGCTGTTGTCCTCCTAGCGACGCTCTGGCTGCCGAGCCGCTCTTCAGTTTAAACAGCTTTTCGATCTCATGGGTTTTCATCAAAATACCGGCTTCGTGTTCCCCTCTTCATCTGCCTCCTCGGTTACATCTCTGCCCGCCCATATCTACTGAAGTTAGGAAATCTGTAACCCGAGAAGACGATCAAAGTCTCCGGCCCTTATCTCATCACGGAGAAAGAAGGGAATGATGCGTGCTCGTTGTTATTCGACATAAGTAATATCAAACCACATGAAACAGTTTTTGGAGTGCTTAGAAAAAAGGAATGTAAGCGGAACAGCACCTAGGGAATTAAAACTTTGCAAGGACCGTTGATCTCAAATAAAAATGTGTGCCAGCATGTAGGGAGCCTTTTGCTAATTACAAAAAGGATATCAAGTCTGAATTATATTGATGTTTCAAAATCTTTTTCATGGCTTTTAATATAGTGCTTCGCTGAAGAAGACGACTGCAGATTTGTACCCCGCCCTTCTCTATGAATCGGAGACTCAGAGTGGCTTACAATCTCCTATATCTTCTCCCCCCACAACAGACACCCTGTGAGGTGGGTGGGGCTGAGAGGGCTCTCACAGCAGCTGCCCTTTCAAGGACAACTCCTGCCAGAGCTACGGCTGACCCAAGATCATTCTAGAAGGTGCAAGTGGAGGAGTGGGGAATCAAACCTGGCTCTCCCAGATAAGAGTCCGCTCACTTAACCACTATGGCTGATCCAAGGCCATTCCAGCAGCTGCAAGTGGAGGAGTGGGGAATCAAACCCGGTTCTCCCAGATAAGAGTCCACACACTTAACCACTACACCAAGGCTCTCTGATTGGTTGTTAGCTGCCTCCAGGGCTTTTTTTGGTAGCAGGAACTCGCTTGCATATTAGGCCACACACCCCTGATGTAGCCAATCCTCATGGAGCTTCCAGTAGGCCCTGTATGAAGAGCCCTGTAAGGAATTCTAGCAGGACCTCCTTTGCATATTAGGCCACACACCCCTGATGTAGCCAATCCTCCTGGAGCTTACAGCAGGCCCTGTACGAAGAGCCCTGTAAGGAATTCTAGCAGGACCTCCTTTGCATATTAGGCCACACACCCCTGATGTAGCCAATCCTCCTGAAGCTTACAGTAGGCCCTGTACTAAGAGCCCTGTAAGCTCTTGGAGGATTGGCTACATCAGGGGGGCGTAGCCTAATAGGCAAAGGAGTTCCACTACAAAAAAATGCCCTGGCTGTCTTAGATCTCAGGCTGAAAGATCTTAAATCTCAGGCACTGACATCAAAATAAGAATACATAAAACCCCTGAGCAAGTGACTTTGGGCCAAACATTCTCCAGCAACTTAGCCTGCCTCACAGGGTTGTGAAGAGGATAAAATGGGAAGAGGTGGAAGAAGGAAGAAGAAACAACCAGGCAGTCTGATATTCCTGGAGGAAGCGCAGGGGAAGATATCTTACAAACAGATATTTTAAAAAATGTCATTCATCTCATACGGTCGTCTTCCAGTCCTACCTGTCTATGGATCTGTCCAAAGACTGACAACTTCCTGAGAGAGAGTCGTCCGGGCTGATAAACGGCTCCAACACCTGACGAGAGGGGGTGAAAAAAGAGGTGAAAATAAATAAATGGGACTCGTACAAAAATAATCAGAGCCCGTTTTGGCAAGCTAGAAGCACAAAGCACATCTGTGTTCTCAGACCCCTGCCAAAATTCACCCGGAGTAACTTTTGACTTTTTAAAAAGAAAGAAAGAGTATTAAAGAACTCGCCCTTTTGTGGAAATGCTGACCTGGCGTTTCCACTCCAGAACTAGCTAGTGACTCTGCAGAGAAATGGTTGTTAGCAGAGCCTTTTTTGTAGCAGGAGCTCCTTTGCATACTAGGCCATGCCCCCCCTGATGTAGCCAATCCTCCTGCAGCTGACAGGGCTCTTCGTACAGGGCCTACTGTAAATTCTAAGAGGATTGGCTACATCAGAGAGGTGTGGCCTAATATGCAAAGGAGTTCCTGCTACAAAAAAAGCCCTGGTTGTTAGCCCATTTCATCTGTTATATCCATCCCAGGGCACTTTATGCAGAAAAGGTCCCTTCAGGCACTGCTGTTAAGAGTTGCCAGACCCTCACTGAGGGAACCCTTGCTTTTATGGGGCACTTTACCGCTGCTGGCCAGTTGGGGGAAAAACCAGCCTCATCCAGCCTGGAAATGATGGCATCACGTTGCTGATGTCACACAGTGACATTCTAGTTTTTGGGCCAAACTCAATGGTACAATAGCTACAAACCATAGAGTCTGGGCCCCAAAAGTAGAGCATCACCCACTCAGTGTCAGCAACGTGATGACATCACTTCCGGGTGCTATCAGGACCAAGGAGTCCCCTACTGGCTGCCAGGTAGAACTTGGCAACCTAACTGCTGTTCGGCTGTCATCATGCCTTCCCTTGGACCAATCAGAATTTGTGGATGGGCGAGGCCAGAAGAGCACTTCTGTTTACGAAATACACTCTCGCTATTCCTGTCTCCCTGGCTAATACCGACCCTCAGAGACTGGCCTCGACAAGCGCATTCAGACAGATGGAATGAACATCCAATACAGTCCTTCTCACTACAGAATACTAGCGTAGAAAGCTGAGAGCTGCCCCCTCCCTCAACCTTTGAAACAACAAATGAACATCCCTGAATATGAAATATCTGGGGACTTTGGGGGTGGAGCCAGGAGCAAGGGTGTGACAAGCATAATTGAACTCCAAAGGGAGTTTTGGTCATCACATTTAAAAGGACCGCACACCTTTTAAATGTCTTCCCACCATATGGAAATAATGAAGGCTAGGGGCACCTTCTTTCGGGGCTCATAGAATTATACCCCCTGGTCCAATCTTTTTTAAACTTGGAAGGTGTTATGAAGAGAGATATTGGATGCCGTGCTGAAAATCTGGTGCCTCTGCTTCAAAAAACAGCCCCCTTCCAGAGCCCCAGGTACCCACAGATCAATTCTCCATTATCACCTATGGGAACTGGTCTCCATAGGGAATAATGGAGTGCCTGGGAGACATTTCCTTCCCCTCTACACTTTCTGATGACCCTGAAGCGGAAGGAGGGCCTCCAAACTGGGGGATCCCCTGCCCCCACCTGGCAATTGGCAATTAGTTTTAAGTGTCCCCAGAGAAAGACTTGCCTTGGGTCTCCAGAAGCAACCCAATCCAACTGGAAAAGAAGCTGGAGAGATCCTAGGGACAAGAGATCCCAGAAACCTAACTGGTCTAAGAAAAAATATGAGGCTTATTGGCTGGAATCCTCCAGCCAGGCCTTTCCATGGATCCCTAGCTTCATATTCTACTCAGTCCCCCATCTCTGGCCACACATATTCTACTCAGTCCCCCATCTCTGTTTTGCCTGCAGACTCCCCTAAAACCAGGGGTGGAATTCTAGCAGGAACTCCTTTGCATGTTAGGCCACACCCCCTGATGCAGCCAATCCTCCAAGGGCTCTTAGTACAGGGCCTACTGGAAGCTCCTGGACGATTGGCTCCGTCAGGGGTGTGTGGCCTAATACGCAAAGGAGCTCCTGCTAGAATTCCACCCCTGTCTAAAACTAAACCCCAGTGCCATTTGGGTTTGCGGGCTTCCGTTCTTGCAGCTTACGTTTGGGTCCATCGTCTCTGGGATGAACTCCCCTTCGCTGTTGATGCTGGTGTAAGAGCCCTGGCGGGCGATTTGCTGTTGCTCTTCGGGGACGCTCCCGGGGGGCGGGGAACTCCGGCCTGTGTGCAGGGACCCTGCGAGGTGGGAGAGAGAAAAAGAAACCGCTGGGGAGCAGGGCAAGAGACAAGCCCGAGTTCCATCCGGGATGCCAAGAGAACAATTCGATGCAAGAAATGGGCCCAGATTAGTGTCGGCAGGCAAAACAAAGGGCTAGGAGTGTATATGGGGGACAGCGGCCAAAATCATGAATAGGTTCCAGCGCCAACACAAAGGGCGTGGCAACTTCTGGTTATTGACCTACCTTCCCCGCGCCTGAAGAACTTGGAGCTTCAGCAACTCGTGAGTCAATTCCCCCAGTGAGGCCATGCAAGTGTGGGATTGCAAATTTGGATGCTCTGTGTGTGTGTGTGTGAGAGAGAGAGAGAGAGAGAGTGTACAGGGGACGTGCAGCTGCTTGGGGTGAGGAAATGAAGACTGTACTCAGGGAAACTGCACTGCTTTATTTTTATTTAATTATTTTAGTCTCCTGGCCCCACTCCCCAAAGTCTTCCTGCCCCACCCCCAAAATCCCCAGGTATTTTTTAAGTTAGCCTTGGCAACCCTAACCAGAGAGCTCCCACATAAGCAGGGGACAGATACATAGGAGGGGAGGGGGAAAGGAAGGAGGGTTTGCGGGATGGTCTGAGGGCGGGAAGAAGGGGGGGCTGGAAACTCTCTGTCTGGGGACCCTCAAAACATAAAACCGGCCCTGATCAGTGCCGTGCTTTTTATAGAATCTGGGCGATCGTGAGCCGTGGAATTAGGTGAGAGCTCCTCTCGTTCAGGTTAACAAGAAAGCACAGCATGTTCCAAAGAAGCCAGCGAGGACGAGGCCTGCCATACCCTATTGGCACACTCTGGACCCCTTTCGTCTTCCTTTCCACTATGTTATTTTGAAGGAATTTTCATAGGCAGCGTGTGCAGCCGGCCGGAAACGCACAGCCAGATCCCTTTGTGACCTGGCTGGGTCCAGCTCTTCCCCAAACTGGTTTGTTGTCGTCCTCTCCCTGGCTCCACTCATCCATCCGTCCCATGCTCCCTTATTTTGAGCGCTTTTGACCCCAAAAGCGGCACCTTGGAAAAACGACACTGTTTTGCCCGATTCCTTAGCAATCTGGCTAGGAGGGGCTGTGGCTGGACTCCTGGGATCCGTCAGGGCTGACAGCCAGGCTGAACTATCTGGTTTTGCAGCTGCAGGAGTCGACAAAGGAGCAGGCGGTGGACGCTGGCACAAAAGGGCAGCTGGAGTCTGTGGGGTGCTGGTCATCTTGGACACGGGACTCGGTGTCTTAACAACCTGGGCCGCGATGTCTGTGTGCCGCAGAGCTGACAAGGGGATCTTTCAGGGGTCTCTGAAGCAGCTGGTTGGAAGCTGACATTGGCCCAGTTAGACGGCAGTGGCTAGGCCAACCCGGACAATCTCCAGACCTCCTAAATGAGGGGTCCTCAAAGAAAGAGGGTGGGCTAAGGTTGCCAAGTCCAATTCAAGAAATATCTGGGGACTTTTGGGGGTGGAGCCAGGAGCAAGGTCGTGACAAGCACAATTGAACTCCAAAGGGAGTTCTGGCTGTCACATTGAAAGGGACTGCACATCTTTTAAACGCCTTCTGTCTATTGGAAATAATGAAGGATGGGGCATCTTCTTATGGGGCTCATAATAATAATAATAATAATAAATTTTATTTATATCCCGCCCTCCCGGCCTAGGCAGGCTCAGGGCGGCTAACAACAGTTCAATAAAATTATACAATATAAAGTAGGTTTAAAACAACAATTAGATTATACAATACTTTAAAACAACAATCTAAAAACCAGTTCCAGCTGTCTGGGTCGTTCCATAATTTAAACGGCGGTGATCTTCTTGATGTTATTCTGTACTCTTATATTATGGCAGGGGTCACTAGATAAAATCGTTGGTGGATTAAACAGCCATCCTATCAACGGTCTACAAAAGCCTGCTTGAAAAGAATTGGACTCCCTGGTCCAATTCTTTTGAAACTTGGAGGGTGCGGTTCAGATGCTATGCTGCTAATTTGGTGCCTCTACCTCAAAAAACAGCCCCCCCAAGCCCCAGATATCCACAGATCTATTCTCCATTATACCCTATGGGAATCGGTTCCATAGGGAATACTGGAGTGCCCAGCAGACATTTTCCTCCCCCACCTCTCGCTTTCTGATGACCCTGAAGCAGGGGGAGGGCCTCCAAACTGGGGGATCCCCTGCCCCCACCTGGGCATTGGCAACCCTAGGGTGGGGTCTACCTGTGTTTTTTTTTTTTAAAAAAAAAACATTGCTTTGGCAGCAGCTGCCACCCCAGCAAAAGGATCTTCATCGTGTGACGGAAGGTAAGCTGTGGCAGCCATTTTGTGGCTGGCTTCACCTCATGTGGCAGCCATTTTGTGGCAGCCATTTTGTAGCTGCACCCATCGCACTGTGTCACAATTCCAAAGGTGCCTGCTCGAAAAGATTGGGGACTCCTCTCTTAGACACACTTATACTTCCCCCCCCCCCCCTAATATATGACATGAACACTTTTGGGCCTGTTATGCAGAATTTTTGTCCCAACCAACCTTTACAAAGTTCCAGCACTCCCATGGACTCCGTTCTGAGCACCGCCCACGTTCCAAGAGGGCAGGAGGCTTATGATTTGGGCCAAGAACATGCTCAAATTAACTTTAAATTCCACTGGGACGGCTGGTAGGGGAAAATAGGTTGGCAGCTCAGAACAAAACAAAAAAAATTTACAGCTGTGTTCAAGTACAAGCTGGCCGAGCACATTTTGTTTCAAAAGCGAGCCTCCATATGCCCTTCAGAGTTCTGGCCGAATACTCAACAGCAACACGAGGGAGAAAAACTCTGGATTTTGTTTTAACTCTGATGCCCATGGAGCTAAAGTCAACAATTTTATTTTTATTTTACTTCATTCATCCCCCAGTCTTTCTCCCCCCACGGAGACCCAACAGCAGCTTCACTCCGTTCTCCTCGCCTCTGTTTTATTCTCACAACAACCCCGTGAGGTAGGCTAGGATGAGAGGGTGCAACTGGTTTAAGTTCACCAGGCGAGCTTCCACGGCAGAGTGGCAATTCAAACCCGAGTCCCCCTGATCCTCGTCTGACGCTTTAGCCATGACGCGATACTGGTTTAGATCCGGGTGGGTAGCCATGTTGGTCTGAAGCAGCAGAACAAAGTGAGAGTCCAGGGGCACCTTGAAGACCAACAAAATTTAATTCAAGGCAGGGCTTTTTCTGTAGCAGGGGCTCCTTTGCCTATTAGGCCACACACCCCGATGTAGCCAGTCCTCCTGGAGCTTACAGCAGGCCCTGGAATAAGAGCCCTGTAAGGAATTCTAGCAGGACCTCCTTTGCATATTAGGCCACACACCCCCTGATGTAGCCAATCCTCCTGGAGCTTACAGCAGGCCCTGTACGAAGAGCCCTGTAAGAAATTCTAGCAGGACCTCCTTTGCCTATTAGGCCACACACCCCTGATGTAGCCAATCCTCCTGGAGCTTACAGTAGGCCCTGTACTAAGAGCCCTGTAAGGAATTCTAGCAGGACCTCCTTTGCATATTAGGCCACACACCCCTGATGTAGCCAATCCTCCTGGAGCTGACAGCAGGCCCTGTATGAAGAGCCCTGTAAGGAATTCTAGCAGGACCTCCTTTGCATATTAGGCCACACACCCCTGATGTAGCCAGTCCTCCTGGAGCTTCCAGTAGGCCCTGTACGAAGAGCCCTGTAAGGAATTCTAGCAGGACCTCCTTTGCATATTAGGCCACACACCCCTGATGTAGCCAATCCTCCTGGAGCTTACAGCAGGCCCTGTACTAAGAGCCCTGTAAGGAATTCTAGCAGGACCTCCTTTGCATATTAGGCCACACACCCCGATGTAGCCAATCTTCCTGGAGCTTACAGTAGGCCCTGTAGGAAGAGCCCTGTAAGCTCCAGGAGGATTGGCTACATCAGGGGTGTGTGGCCTAATATGGAAAGGAGTTCCTGCTACAAAAAAACCCCTGATTCAAGGTATGAGCTTTCATGTGTGTGCACACTTCCTCCAATATCTGAGGACAAGCGCATGCACATGAAAACGTATACCTTGAATAAAACTTTGTTGGTCTGAAAGGTACCATTGGACTCAAAACTCTGTTCGCTACGCTGGTTTAATTCACTGGCCAATGGTGGGCAGGGCTTTTTTTTACAGCAGGAACTTCTTTGCATATTAGGCCACACACCCCTGATGCAGCCAATCCTCCTGGAGCTTAGAGTAGGCCCTGTATGAAGAGCTCTGTAAGCTCTTGGAGGATTGGCTACAGCGGGGGGGGCGTGGCCTAATAGGCAAAGGAGTTCCTGATACAAAAAAAGCTCTGGTGGTGGGAACTTGGAGAAATTATAGAAGCCGAAGTGCACTCTTTGCATCCAGACAGGAGACGACGGCAGTAATTGGGCTGAGAAGGCCGTGGAAGGAGTGGGAACCTCCCCATGGCTGGCGCCCCGACTTTCACTGACCCGTGGAGTGCTTCCGCGTCCTCTCGGCGTCTTTATACAAGGACCCCATGATATCGCCCATTGACTTGGATATTCTCATCTCGTGCTGCTTGCTGTTGTTGGGCTGCAGGGACTGGAAACGACACAAAAGGAGAGCTGGTGAGCGCCGCCGTCCGTACGGAAGGAGGGTTCATGCGCTTCAGTCTTTCTGGGGGAGTCTCCCAGGGGAAGGAGGAGGAGGAGGAGAAGGAGGAGGAGGAGGAGGAGAAGGAGGAGGAGAAGAAGAAGAAGGAGGAGAAGGAGAAGAAGGAGGAGGAGGAGAAAAAGGAGGAGAAGGAGGAGGAGGAGGAGAAGAAGGAGGAGGAGGAGAAGGAGAAGGAGGAGGAGGAGGAGAAGGAGAAGGAGGAGGAGGAGGAGAAGAAGAAGGAGGAGGAGGAGAAGAAGGAGGAGGAGAAGAAGAAGGAGGAGGAGAAGGAGAAGAAGGAGGAGGAGAAGGAGGAGAAGAAGGAGGAGGAGGAGAAGGAGAAGAAGAAGGAGGAGGAGGAGAAGGAGAAGAAGAAGGAGGAGGAGGAGGAGAAGGAGGAGGAGGAGGAGGAGAAGAAGGAGGAGGAGGAGAAGGAGGAGGAGGAGGAGGAGAAGGAGGAGGAGAAGAAGAAGGAGAAGGAGGAGGAGGAGAAGGAGAAGAAGGAGGAGGAGGAGGAGAAAAAGGAGAAGGAGGAGGAGGAGGAGAAAAAGGAGAAGGAGGAGAAGAAGGAGAAAAAGAAGACCGCAGATTTATACCCCAGCAGGTGCAAGCGGAGGAGTGGAGAATCAAACCCAGTTCTCCTAGATAAGAGTCTGCACACTTCACCACTACACCACATGTTTTTCACCACAAGTATGGGGGGCTCCCGCAGGGCTAATTTTAATTGGGAAAGGTGCACGTAGGGAGGAGAGTTCAAAACAAAACGCAACACATTTTCCCTTGTGCTGTGGTCCTGATTCAAGCCTGCCTCCCAGATGCCTGGAGATTAAAATTAAAAAAAAAAAAAAACCGTGCTTGGAGTTGCACACTTGAGAAGACTTTTCCACCCAAAGGGTCATTAATAGGTGGAATTCACTGCTGTAGGAAGTGGTGGCGGCTGCAAGCATAGACAGCTTCAAGAGGGGATTGGATAGACATATGGAGCAGAGGTCCATCAGTGGCTCTTAGCCACAAGGTCTAGATGGAACACTCTGGGACAGTGATGCTCTGACTTCTTGGTGCTTGGGGGGGAACAGTGGGAGGGCTTCTGGAGTTCTAGCCCCACTGATGCAACTCCCAATGGCCCGTGGGTTTCGGCTACTGTGTGACACAGAGCGTTGGAGTGGATGGGCCATTGGCCAGGTCCAACATGGCTTCTCTTAGGTTCTTAGACGATTTGGTGGGGTTTTATTGCATTGTGTGGGGTTTCCATTTGAAATAGCAGGCTGCCTTGCATCCCAAGGGAAAAGATGGGGTATAGATATTTTAATAAATACATAAGCTTCTGTTGTCTCAAACTGTGCCAAATGATGGGAGATGCAGAGCTTCTGAGGTTTATAACACTCACTTTTTAAAATGGTGGGAGCTCTGACCATGAAACACCCAGGATCTCATCACCTCGGAAAGAAGGAATGCAATTCACTGCTGCGGGAAGTGGTGGCAGCTACAAGCATAGACAGCTTCAAGAGGGGATTGGATAGACATATGGAGCAGAGGTCCATCAGTGGCTCTTAGCCACAAGGTCTAGATAGAACACTCTGAGACAGTGATGCTCTGACTTCTTGGTGCTGGGGGGGGGGGGGGAACAGTGGGAGGGCTTCTAGTGTCCTGCCCTACCGGTGGACTTCCTGATGGCACTTGGGGGGTTTTGGCCACTGTGTGGCACAGAGTGTTGGACTGGATGGGCCATTGGCCTGAACCAACATGGTTTCTCTTATGTTCTCTTATGTCTTCCTTTAATTGTCTATTTTCTAAACTGAAAAGTCCCCAACTCCTCAGCCTTTCTTCCATGGGCTGGAGCATGCTCGAAGGTTTCCAGTCGCTAACCAGCACATTAGCAGGAGGCAGTGACCTTTCAAACAGCAGTACGAAAGAAAGGATTCCAAAGTTGAGCAATTTCTTTCTTTAAAAAGAGAACCCCAAGTGGCCAATTCCTAGAGCCGCCCTCCGCAACAGCCTGACCTACTGATACACAGATAAAGCATCAGAGCGTTTCTGCTCTGGGCGACAATAACACCATATTTGCATTGTACACAATTGAATTTGAAAAGAGAGAGAACTGAGCCACTCACATTTGTTTTCCTTGGAGTTTTCACAAACACTCTCAGGCTCTTGAGAGAAGGGCTGAGATCCAAGTGTTCCACAGCCCGGTCCAAGTCTTCCTGCGTTTTCAGAGGGATCAAGAGCTGGAAAGAAAGGTTGAACAAACACCGACTATGCAGCTGAGTTACAAACAAGAGCAAAAAGAGAGGAAACAGCAGAGCCTGTGGGGGCTTGGGAACGGCGGGCATCGAACCCGGGACAGCGTTAGGCAGCCTCAGAGGGCCAGAGGAAAACAGAAACCAAACACCTGGGGCCTTTGGTCTTTCCTTCCAGTTCCCCCCCACCGCGAGGAATGGGGCAGAGTTATCAAAACAGCGGCCTACGATAGGAAAAGCACCAGGAATCGCTAATTCGGCCACGGGGGAGACCTGCATGTCAAGAATAAAAAAACTTTGGGGGATGGGATCCCAACGATAGGGGCAATGTAGCAGTGTGGAGTGTGTGTGTGTGGGGGGGGGGGACACCGGAAGACGCAGGATTTCAAGTGCAGCACCCAGAAGATTGCTTTTTTAAAAAAGAGATGGCAGTTGTCAAAGGGCACACAAACCTGGCACAAGAACTGATCCAACTAACTCACAAGAGGCTGCCCGTTGTGACTCTGTAGGAGCCACTGATCTGAGTCTGCCCCCTTCCAATGAAGAACAGAGAACTAGTCTTCACCCCCCAGAAGTTTATGGAGACTGCTTACTTAAAAAAAAAAAATCTGCATCTCAAGATGGCAACTGTCAAAGGGCACCTGAATCTGCCACAAGGACTGATTCAACTAACCGACAAAGAGGTTGCCTGTTGCAACTCTGCAGGAGTCACTGGTCTAAGTTCTTCAGCAAGGTACAGTGCCATAAAGTATACCTTCCAAAGCAGCCATTTTCTCCAGGGGAATTGATCTCTGTAGCTTGGAGATCCCTTGTAATTCTAGCAGATCCCCAGCGACTATCTGGAGGTTCAACTGATCAAAGCCAGCAAGTATTACACTGTCTTTCAGTTTGCAAAAATATATTATAAGGATTGTGTACAACACATAACGAACAATACAATGATGATAGAGGCCAGCGGTGCTAGGGCCTTTTAAAGTAACAGAAACCCTAAGGGGGCCAAAAACCCCCATCTCCAAATGAATAGATATAAGTCTAAACTTGGAAATAGTCCAACTGGAATTCACAAGGTGGGTGCTCCTGAGGAGTGTAGCTTCAACGCAGCCGCTTTCTTAAAAAGACGTCGCTCTAGATTTTGATGACGTTTCAAGTCTTTCTTCAGTTTGACGGCTTAATTATTTCGGAACCCCGTTCTACATTCTCTAACCACAGCATTAAGCTTCTCACTTCACTGTGAGCATCGGGCTCTTTCATTATGGCGCCTACTCCATAGGCTCCAATTAAGAGACGTCTTTTTAAGAAATCAAAATCTAGAGAGACGTCTTTTTAAGAAAGCAGCTGCGTTGAAGCTACACTCCTCGGGAGCACCCCCACCTTGTGAATTTCAGTCAGACTATTTCCAAGTTTGGACTTGTATCTATTCATTTGGGAACGGGGTTTTTTGGCCCCTTGGGGTTTTCTGTTACTTTAAAAGGCCCCAGCACCGCCGGCCTCTATCATTATCATATTGTTTATTATGTGCTGTACGCAATCCTTGTAATATATTTTTGCAAACTGAAAAATGGTGTATTACTTGGTGGCTTTGATCAGTCTACTAATTACACCAAGTGTCCTTCAAGCAGCACATTTTCTCAAGGGGACCTGATCTCTGCCATAATGAAAGAGCCCAACGTTCACACTGAAATGAGAAAGCTTAATGCTGTGATTAGAGAATGTAGAACAGGGTTCCTAAATAATTAAGCCGTCAAACTGAAGGAAGAATTGAAACGACAACAAAATCTAGAGAGACGTCTTTTTAAGGAAGCGGCTGCGTTGAAGCTACACTCCTCGGGAGCACCCCCACCTTGTGAATTCCAGTTGGACTATTTCCAAGTTTGGACTTATATCTATTCATTTGGAGATGGGTTTTTTTGGCCTCCTTGGGGTTTTCTGTTACTTTAAAAGGCCCCAGCACCACCAGCCTCTATCATTATCGTATTGTTTATTATGTGCTGTACACAATCCTTGTAATATATTTTTGCAAACTGAAAAATGGTGTAATACTTGGTGGTTTTGATCAGTTGACTAATTACACCAAGAGCGTTTTCGCACTTACCTTAAGCCGGAGCGACGTCCCTCTTCACCGCGCAGCATCTGCACAGTTTTCGCACTAATTGCTCCGCAGCACCTGGAAGAGCCGCAAAGTCCCGCGGCTTTTGCGTCGCAAATGTAAACTGCCAAAAAACAGTTTACATGTGCGACGCAAAAGCCGCGGGACTTTGCGGCTCTTCTGGATGCTGCGGAGCAATTAGTGCGAAAACCGTGCAGACGCTGCGCGGTGAAGAGGGACGTCGTTTCGGCTTAAGGTAAGTGCGAAAGCGCTCCAAGTAGCAGACTACCTGGAGGTTGGCAACCCCACTTCTTCCATCAGCCACAGACTGAATAAGTGGTCTTGGGCAAGCCCTTCCTTCATTGCCGCTATAATACGAGGTGGGGGGGGGGGGTAATAACAGACAGGTACTCTTAACTGTGATGTGTTTTTTGAGATGTGAATTTTGAGCTGTGGTGCTGGAGAAGACTCTTGAGAGTCCTTTGGACTGCAAGAAGATCAAATCAGTCAGTCCTGAGGGAAATCAACCCAGACTGTTCCCTGGAAAGTCAGATGCTGAAACTGAAGCTCAAATACTTTGGCCACCCGATGAGAAGGGAGCACTCCCTGGAGAAGACCCTGATGCTGGGAAAGACAGAAGGCAAAAGGAGAAGGGGACGGCAAAAGATGAGACGGCTGGACAGCGTCACTGATGTAACTAACATGAATTTGAGCGGACTTTGGAGGATGGTGGAAGACAGGAGGGCCTGGCGTGACTTGGTCCACGGGGTCGCAAAGAGTCGGACTCGACTGCGCGGCTGAACAACAACAGCTCTTAACTGGATAATCCAGGCTAGCCCAATCTTGTCAGATCTTGAGCGCTTGAAAGAAGGGTCGATCCTGTTCAGTATTTGGATGGGGACTCCCCCCAGGAAGTCCAGGGTCGCTATGCAGAGGCAGGCAACGGCAACCCACCTCTGCTTGTCTCTTGCTTTGAAAATCTTATGACCGTTGGCTGCAACCTGATGGCCTTTCCCACCACCGAGAGAGAGCTCTTGCAAGGATTACCTCGATAATGCACGACGAACCCTTCGGATACTTCTAATTCATTGCGCAAACGCAACGTTAAAAAAATTACCACGACCATGCCAGGCTGGCGCTCTCTCTCTCTCTCTCTCTCTCTCTCGAATGTTTGAGACAAGTGTCTCCCCTCGCCCCCCTCAGTTTCAACTGGGGAAGTTTCTGAATTGGCTTTCCCCTGCAATGCACACAGCTTGGCTCTCTTACTCAAGTGATCTGGAATATTTGCTTTCAAGCACTTTAACTGGGGTGGGGGTGGGGGGCTCTTTGCTATCGGGCCACAAGAGTCTTCCTTCCATTACGGTTAGAATTGAGTCCAACAGCACCTTTGAGGACAACAAGATTTAATTGGGGGGGGGGGGGGCGATAAGCGTTCCAGCCAAATTTCCTTTTACTAGTATCTGACGAAAGCAGCTTTGACTCTTGAAAGCTCATACACTAAACACCTTCTTGGTCTGAAAGGCTACTGGACTTGAGAGCCGGTTTGGTGAAGTGGTTAAGTGTGCGGACTCTTTATCTGTGAGAATGGGGTTTGATTCCCCACCCCCGCGCCCCACTTGCAGCTGCTGGAACAGCCTTGGGTCAGCCATAGCTCTCGCAGAGCTGTCCTTGAAAGGGCAGCTTCTGTCAGAGCTCTTTCAGCCCCACCCGCCTCACAGGGGTGGGGGAGGAAGGTAAAGGAGACTGTGAGCTGCTCTGAGACGCTGAGACTTGGAGTGGAGGGCAGGATATAAATCCAATATCATCATCATCATCATCATCCTTCTTCTATTACTACTACTACTGCAGACCAATACAAATACCCTCTGAAACTACTTTAATTGTGTTGAAGGATTAAACTCAATGGTCTTTTTGTCCCTTTGAGGACTCAATAATCCCCATAAACATGTATCCACACATCTGGTTCACCTTCCCTGATAACGCTGCCTGCTTTCCTCTCCCTCCCGCCACCTGAAAAAGCACAGGGCTTACATTTTGTACTAGGATGTTTTCACTAGCCTCATTCTGTCCTGGAATTTGGTTCTGGTCCCTTGGGGGCCATTCCAAGGCCTCTTCTACCACCACTCCCTCCCCCAACCGCCCCCCCCAACAGCTTCATGCAAGCTGTCCCCGAATCATTTCTGCTTGGGATAAAAATGTTCTTGCAAGTTTCTGAGTTTCACACTCTCCTCCCACTCCACAAAGTTCCACGGGCGCCCGTGCCCAAGACGCTGGGGTGTGGTGGCCCATGGCACACTGTTTAATTTGGCTTTCGCCAACTGCCCAAATCTGGCAAACCGGGCTGGGGTGCTGTCTGCCATTTTGGCTGGTGTACACGCGGACATTCTCTACCAGACACCAGCCTAAATATAGACCCACGTAAACCGGAGCAGAGTTGGCAGATCCCTGGCTCAGGGAGCAGGGCGAAGTTTTCCTGCTGCCGGTACACTGAAGAGCGAGCCAGGGGCGCTCGTTGCCAGAGAAAGGAAGACATCTTTGTTTTGTTTTGCCGACTGCTGAGTCATCGCTTTGAGAGGCCCTGAACTGAGCCAAAGGCTGCGAAGAGAGTGAAGACCGACATAACGTTTCAGAGAGGTGGGGACGGCTCGGTAGCTTCGTGGCAGCCTTCCAAAGAAGCAGAAAAGAGCACGAATCCAGTGGCACCTTGAAGACGAACGACATTTGTGGCAGGGGAGGACCTGTCGGGAGTGAGCGGTGACTCCCAAAAGCTTCTCCTTCGTCACAAATGTCGTTAGTCTTGAAGAAGGAGGACGAGGAGGAGCAGAAGAAGAAGGGGGAGATATTGGATTTATACCCCGCCCTACACTCTGAATCTCAGAGCAGCTCACAATCTCCTTTCTCTTCCTCCCCCACAACAGACCCCCTGTGAGGTGGGTGGGGCTGAGAGAGCTCTGATAGAAGCTGCCCTTTCCAGGACAACTCTGCAAGAGCTACGGCTGACCCAAGGCCATTCCAGCAGCTGCAAGTGGAGGAGTGGGGAATCGATCCCAGTTCTCCCAGATAAGAGTTCGCACGCTAAACCACTGCACCAAACTGGCTGGGAAGTAATTGTGAGTTTCCTGCATTGTGCAGGAGGTTAGACAAGACGACCCTGAAGGTCACTTCCAACTCTATGATTTCAGGATTCCACGATTCTAAGGGCCTTTTCACACTTACCGGTGAAAACCGGGAGGGAGTCGGTATTGTGCCGCCTTGCAGTAATCCGAGACAGGGATGGGAGTTTTCAGATACATGTTTTTTTTCCCAGTAGGGTTCTGTGATTGAAGCAAGCCATTTTACACTGTTCCGCTTTTATCTCGCTTCCACCAGCGCAAGCCGTTTTCGACTGCCGGCACGCGTTCTCCAGCTTATTATTTTTTTTGGAACATCGGGCAAAGATTGCTATAGCGCTATAGCGACGTATCACAACAGCACCACAATAGAGATGGCTAGGCTCCATTGAGATAAGTTACCAAGTTTCAGCGGCAACGATCTCTGGCATCTTAATGGAACCCTGGCATCTCTATGGTGATGCTGTTGTGATACATCGCTATAGCGCTCTAGCGCTTAGCCCGACGTTCCAAAAAAAAAAAAAAGCCAGCGATCGCACGCTGGCGGGCGAAAAAGGGCGCGAAAACTGCTCCCGGATTAGATACTGGACATTTCACACAGCGCCCCATACCGATTTCAACCTGGAAGGAGGGGCTGAAAACTGGAAGAAGCTGCTCTTTGTTAGTAAAGACTCAGGCATGCCTCACTACCGGGACAGCCACGGGGCTGTGTGAAAAGGTGACAGTATTCCGGTAGCAGCCAGTTACTGAGTCAGGTCTGTCTGAAATGCCAGCAAAAACCCATTACTGTTCAGTAACTGACCAGCTTCCATACCGGAATACATAGGCTGTGTGAAAAAGTTCTAAGTCACTGCCAGTCTGAGCAGACAATAAGGGCTCTGATGGACCGAGGGTCTGATTCAGCAGAAAGCAGCTCCAAGCGGCAAAGTACCTCATTGTTGGCATAGTGCAAATCCATCATCTGTCCGAACGCGTCCATTACTTTCTGCAGAACTTCTTTGAACTTGACCGGCCTCTGGAACTGGATGATCCTGAAACAACAGGCAGGCCGAGGTGCCGTTTTAAGCTTTCTTCTGATGAAGGAGGGACGACTACTTGCATGCAGGGAAACAGAACCCAGGTACAGGGGTGGCCAACGGTAGCTCTCCAGATGTTTTTTTGCCTACAGCTCCCATCCGCACCAGCCATTGGCCATGCTGACTGGGGCTGATGGGAGTTGTAGGCAAAAAAAACATCTGGAGAGCTACCGTTGGCCGCCCCTGAGGTACGCCAAAACGGCCCGCCTTGTGACCAGTGTTCCCTCTAAGCTGAGTGAGCGTGAGCTAGCTCACAGATATTTAGCCTCCAGCTCACACAATTTTTCCTTCGCTCAGGAAGGAGGACCCCAGAGCAGACTAACTGATGCAGGAGCTCACAATTTGAATGCCAGCAGCACACAAAGGAGAACTTTTGCTCACAAGGCGCTTAAAGGGAACACTGCTCGTGACCCACCCTTCTGTGCCAACCCTGGGCGGGCGCTCCACGTTTGCCAGGCCCACTCAGTACTTCATAACCCCAAGGAGGCAGCCCCTCCCCCAACCCCAAATAACAGGCTGCTCTAGGACAGCGGAATGCAAAGACAACTGCATGGATCTCAGATACGCATTACACTAACAGGGGGTTTAGAATGTAAATGAGAAATTGTTCACTGAGGAGCGCGTGTTGGTGCCTCTAAACGTGAGTTACGCGTACAACTTTGTATGTACCTTTAAATCAGCCCTGGTAAAACTGAACGTTAGAGCAGTCGCCTGGAAAGAGACACGAAGGATTTTTGTGGAGCCCCGTGGCGCAGAGTGGTAAAGCTGCAGTACTGCAGTCCTAAGCTCTGCTCACGATCTGAGTTCGATCCCAGAGGAAGCTGGGTTCAGGTAGCCGGCTCAAGGTTGACACAGCCTTCCATCCTTCTGAGGTCGGTCGAAGGAATCCCCAGCTTGCTGGGGGGGGGGAGTGGAGATGACTGGGAAAGGCAATGGCAAACCACCCTGTAAAAAGTCCGCCGTGAAAACGTCACGATGTGACGTCACCTCAGAGTCAGAAACAACTGGTGCTTGCACTGGGGACTACCTTTTCCTTTTTAACAAGAGTTTTAGAATGTAAATGAGAAATTGTTCATTGAAGAGTGTGCGTTGGTGCCTCTGAACATGAGTTATGTGTAACACCTTATATGTACCTTTAAAACAGCCCTGGTAGGATTGAATGTTAGGGCAATTTGCCTGGAAAGATGCACAAAGGATTTTTGTGGAGGTCTTTGGACACCACAGGTAATATGCATTAAATCCACATGTGAAATTGTTCATTCATGGGTGCGTGTTGGTGCCTTTGAACATGACTAATATGCAACACCCGCGGGGGTGGGATTCTAGCAGGAGTTCCTTTGCATATTAGGCCACACCCCCTGACCAAAGGACCAAAAAATTAGGAGGTTGGCTTCACAAGGCTTCACTGAATGCCACTGGAAATTAAATAAAATTAGCAGCAAATTGTTTTAATTGTTTAAATTGTTGAAGTGATGAATTTTTAAAAATGTTTAATGAATGCTTGATTGAATTGAATTTTTTTTTTTTTTACTGCGATTTATTGCTTTTATTGCTTGTGAGCCGCCCTGAGCCTGCTTCGACGGGGAGGGCGGGATATAAATCTAAATCTAAGGCAGGGTGCGGCTTCTCTCTGCATATTAGGGCTGACTTTGCCTTGGTATTCCCTTCCTTTACACCAGGGGTGGCCAAACTGTGGCTCGGGAGCCATATGTGGCTCTTTCACATATATTGCGTGGCTCTTGACGCTCCCACTACCCCGTCGGCTGGCTTGGAGAAGGCAGCTGTCTCTTTAAATCATTTAGCCACGCAAAGCCAGCCAGTGGCTTGGAAGAATGCACTTAAAGTTAAAGTTGCTTTCTTTCCACCTCTCTCCCTCCCTCTCCCCATCTATTTGCTTTCTTTCCACCTTTCTTTCCTTCCTATCTTGTGGCAAAGTACTTCAAAGTTCCTATCTTGTGGCAAAGTTAAAGTGGCTTTCTTTCCACCTCTCCCTCTCCCCATCTATTTGCTTTCTTTCCACCTTTCTTTCCTTCCTATCTTGTGGCAAAATACCTCAAAGTTCCTATCTTGTGGCAAAGTTAAAGCTGCTTTCTTTCCACCTCTCTCCCTCCCTCTCCCCATCTATTTGCTTTCTTTCCACCTTTCTTTCCTTCCTGTCTTGTGGTTCTCAAACATCTGACATTCATGTCCGGTGGCTCTCAAGCATTTGATGTTTATTCTATGTGGCTCTTATATTAAGTAATTTGGCCACCTCTGCTTTACACCAATATTTGCAAAGGTGCGATTGCCTCTTCGACTACTGGAGCAGCTGGGTTCTTGTGGGACGGGTGGGTAAGAGGTAGCCAAGGCATTTAGAGCAGGGGTGGCCAACGGTAGCTCTCCAGATGTTTTCTGCCTACAACTCCCATCAGCCCCAGCCATTGGCCACGCTGGCTGGGGCTGATGGGAGTTGTAGGCAAAAAAACATCTGGAGAGCTACCGTTGGCCACCCCTGATTTAGAGAGATATCAGGATATCCCTTCTTGAAGACAGCACAGCTCAGACAGGGAATAGGCTATTTAAACGATGTTTGAAGCGGAGAGAGGGGAGGGAAGCAGCTCTTGTGCCCTCTCCGCATTGGAAGGCTCAAAGACGTGGGCTTCCACCGGAAATGGCAAAATGACACATCGGAAGAATGGAGTGTGGGTTTTTTTGGGATTTAACAAAGCCCTGCCAAAAAGACCTGGACCGATTCCCCACTAGCCTCGTCCTGGTCTCACGCTACTGTTCTCCGCAGGGCTTCCGTCCTATTTCGCACAAGCTGCCCCGGGACTGTAACTCACTCCGCCTCTTTCACACGGCAAGCAAGATCCTCTAAAAAAAACGGTTTCTGCCTGCTGCACAGAAGAGGCAGAGTGAGTTGCAGCCCCGTGGGGGGGGGGGGGCAGCTGGTGCGAAATGGAATGGACTTCGCTAGTGGGGGAACGGTCCCGTACTTCTGAAACGTCAGAGTCGTACCTTTTCTCTCCGTCATGTTCAAACTTGATCCTGGCATTTCGCAACTGGAAGGGGGAGAGAGAAACAAGCAAACCGTTAGCCACACAGCTGCCATAGTGCAGGGGCGGGGTTAGGAGAAGCTCCTGGTTCGAATGTCGCCTCTTCTGCAAGCTCACCGGGGGCCCTTAAAAATGCCCTGGCCTCACAGCCTCTGTCTCAGCCCCATCTGCGATATGGGGGATAAGAATCCTGGCCTCTCTTACAGGGCTGCTCCAAAGATCTCGTAAGGGGAGGGACGGTGGCTCAGTGGTAGAGCATCTGCTTGGGAAGCAGAAGGCCCCAGGTTCAATCCCTGGCATCTCCAGGTAAAGGAACTGGCAGTAGGTGATGGGGAAGACCTCAGCCTGGAACCCTGGTAGGGATGGGGAGGGATGGTGGCTCAGTGGTAGAGCATCTGCTTGGGAAGCAGAAGGTCCCAGGTTCAATCCCTGGCATCTCCAGGCAAACAGGTGTGAAAAACCTCAGCTTGAGACCCTGGAGAGCCGCTGCCAGTCTGAGAAGACGATACTGACTTCGATGGACCCAGGATCTGATTCAGTATAAGGCAGCTTCGTATGTGCATATGTTCAAGAAGGGAGCGGGGATTAAACGCTGCAGCAAGGCCAAGACAATGATTCATCATGTGCATGTATGGTTTTCTTTTTTGCACTGCAGAAATCGGTGGTTTGCAGACTGGTCAACATTCACGGTCTGCACTTCCAACCCCCCCAGATAGCCTAGGCAAGCTCAGTCTCATCAGATCTCAGATCGAAGCTTCTGACCCTGGCAGCTGCGTGGAATGGAGACCTCCAAGGAAGATCAGAACTGGGATGCAGAGGGAGGCAATGTATCAAGCCCCTTCTCTGAATGTCTACGCTCCATCAGGGGTCACCAGGAGCCAACCGTGACTTCCAGGCACATGCACATGGGCGCCCATCCAAGACATAGGATGACCACACCAAGGGGCTTTCAAGGCAAATGAGAAGCAGAGGTGGTTTGCCCCTGCCTTCCTCTACACAGTCTTCCTTGGTGGCCTCCCAGCTAAGACCCCAGCGAGGGGTTTTCAAGGCAAGCGAGAACCAGAGGGGGTTGGCCATGGCTTTCCTCTGCAGAGCCTTCCTTGGTGATCTCCCATCCAAGACTTATGGTGACCCCAGCAAGGACTTTTCAAGGCAAGCGAGAAGCAGAGCTGGTTGGCCACTGCCTCCCTCTGCAGAGCCTTCCTTGGTGGTCTCCCATCCAAGACTTATGGGGACCCCAGCAAGGACTTTTCAAGGCAAGCGAGAAGCAGAGCTGGTTGGCCACTGCCTCCCTCTGCAGAGCCTTCCTTGGTGGTCTCCCATCCAAGACTTATGGGGACCCCAGCAAGGACTTTTCAAGGCAAGCGAGAAGCAGAGCTGGTTGGCCACTGCCTCCCTCTGCAGAGCCTTCCTTGGTGGTCTCCCATCCAAGACTTATGGGGACCCCAGCGAGGACTTTTCAAGGCAAGCGAGAAGCAGAGCTGGTTGGCCACTGCCTCCCTCTGTAGAGCCTTCCTTGGTGGTCTCCTATCCAAACACCAACCCCACTTCGCTTCTGAGATCAGGCCGCATCACACTACCTTCCCTCGCCCGACACGGCTGCCCTCCGGAAATTATTGACGTGGTTTGTCTTCCTCTCCTGCCCTTTTTCCGGGGAGCTGAGAGTACACCGTGGGGCTCCCCCTCCCTTTTCTCCTCACAACAGCCCTGCGGGGGAAGCCCAGTCGAAGGGGAGGGAGAGAGGCGGCGACGAGTCTGAGACCATCCAGTGAAACTCGAGAGCGGGACAAGAAGCCGAACCCAGATCTAGCCCAGCTGATATCCCGCGATACGAAAGGGGCCCATACAAGAACGGGGCTGCGGTGCCAGCATGCTGCTATTAATAGATGTGCCGTTTTTAAATAAGTAACACAAAAAAAAATAATAAATTACAATCTCATCTTCCTCCCTCCCTTTCCTTTCAGAATGGAAAATACACACACACACGCTCGCTATCCTGGAACAAGCACAGCTTGGAAAGATTAGCCCCACACTGCCCTGTATCGAAAACGGAGAATTCCTAGAGGAGCGAGAGAGTGACGTCTCTTCCTGAAAACGCTCCTTATCTTTCGCTGGAGCTTTACCCAGAGCGTGAGCTGCAGTTTCCATACTCCCGTCCTAAATAGCCAGAGAGGTGTTGTTTAACGGAGAGAATATGTGAGCAATCCCCAACAGAGCCTTTGTTTTGCTTTAAAAACGTCCGCATCGATCATCAAGAACCCGCAAAACGCATGCGGAATGCGTAGGGGACGGCTGAGCTGGTTGTCGCTCTCCTCTGTGGGCCCACCTTCCCACACAACTTTTAGAGCGTTAGGACTCTTTCCCTCTCCCTTGAGCTGTGTTGGTAGCCAGCCCTGCAAACAGGTGTGAGAGGACGACAATATTTAAAGCGGCGGCCGCTGATGCTTCTCTAAGGGTTTGTGTTATGAAGTCCTCATGTAATGTCCAGATCTGCCACAATTGACTTTCTATCCCAGGAGGGTTGAACTCATTTGTTATGAGGGCCAGATCTGACGTAAATGTGACCTTGTCGGGTCAGGCCTTTATACACAGACAAACACACACACACACACACACTGAGCCTAATCCACCTCATTGGCTTGTTGAGCCTCAGCCAACAGAAGGAAGAGAGGAGGAGAACAAGATGATGATGATATTGGATTTATATCCCGCCCTCCACTCCGAAGAGCCTCAGAGCGGCTCACAATCTCCTCTACCTTCCTCCCCCAAAACAGACACCCTGTGAGGTGGGTGGGGCTGAGAGGGCTCTCACAGCAGCTGCCCTTTCAAGGACAACCTCTGCCAGAGCTATGGCTGACCCAAGGCCATTCCAGCAGCTGCAAGTGGAGGAGTGGGGGATCAAACCCGGAGAGCCAGTTTGGTGTAATGGTTAAGTGTGCGGACTCTTATCTGGGAGAACCGGGTTTGATTCTCCACTTGCACCTTCTAGCATGGCCTTGGGTCAGCCATAGCTCTGGCAGAGGTTGTCCTTGAAAGGGCAGCTGCTGTGAGAGCCCTCTCCAGCCCTACCCACCTCACAGGGTGTCTGTTGTGGGGGAGGAAGGTAAAGGAGATTGTGAGCCGCTCTGAGACTCTTAGGAGCGGAGGGCGGGATAGAAATCCAATATCTTAATCTTAATCTTCTCCCAGATAAAGAGTCCACGCACTTAACCGCCCCACCAAAAGGGCCACGAGAACTAAGCACTGATGCGACCCTTCCTTCCCTCCTTCTCATGACCTGCCTACGTTCACTGAGTAACGTTTTATCAGGCCCTAAACCAAGGGAAAGACACATTATTTACCTATGCATTTCCGCAGGGAAAGGGACCGGAGGTTATTTCCTAGCCGTGGACATCCGAATCGGCCTTATAAAGCACCAGACCCTCATTCCATCAGCCTCTGCTGGGTCTCAGGTAAAGGAAGCTCTTTCCTCACACCTATTTCCTGAGATCCTTCAACTAGAGACGCTGGGGATTGAACCTAGGACCTTTTGCACGGCAGGCCTACGCTCTACCACTGAGCCACAGCCCCTCCAGAATGCTGATTCTCATTTTCAGCTCTGATGACCAGCTGAAAGGTTGCTGCGGCTTCCCCAAGCGCCTTCTGTTCCCTTTCCCTCAGATTTCTGACTGTACGTCTCTGGCTATGCGACTGAAGAGGAAAAAGTTAGGAAGTCAATGGTGGGGTGTTGAAAATGATGCGTATGCAGGGGTGGATTCTAACAGGAGCTCCTTTACATATTAGGCCACACACCCCTGATGCAGCCAATCAGAGCTTTTATTGTAGCAGGAACTCCTTTGCATATTAGGCCACACCCCTCTTATGTAGCCAAACCTTTGAGAGCTCACAGGGCTCTTAGTACAGGGCCTACTGTAAGCTCTTAGAGGATTGGCTACATCAGGAGGGTGTGGCCTAATATGCATAGGAGTCCCTGCTACAAAAAAAGCCCTGTAGCCAATCCTCCAAGAGCTTACAAAAAAGAGCCTTGTAAATCCTTGGAGGATTGGCTACATCAGGGGTGTGTGACTTAATATGCAAAGGAACTCCTGCTAGAATTCTACCCCTGCGTGTATGACTATACCTTCGGGTGATTCGCTGTTACTTCCTACCAAGAAGCACACTAGGGTCATCTTTCAAGCCAAACCTTGGTACCCAAAGGTCGGCTGAGCGGTCAGGTAACGTTTACAATTGATTTTTAAATGCAAAATTTATCTGCCCAGCAGACATGAACTACGTGACAGCTAGCACTAACTGACGTGAAACAGGCCTGCATATATACTTGTGTCGGGTAACAATATGCTATGCTCACTGTAACGAAGATGGATCCAAGTAGTCAGCCATGTTGGTCTGAAGCAGTAGAACAAAATAGGAGTCAAGCTGCCCCTTTGAGACCAACTTAGTTTTATTCAGAACATAAGCTTTCATGTGCTCTCTAAGCACACTTCAGCAGACCAGGAATCCGGTACAGTGAGCAAAGCCACACATAGCTGGTAGTCAGTGGCTCAGCATGCAAACTGGTACAAATTTAAGATCCAATGACAGTTTGTTAAAATTATCAGGTAGGGAGTGGTTTAGAATGCAAAATGGTACAAATTTAAGATTCAATGACAGAATAGTAAAATTAAGAAATTGAGCAAACCTTTGATCTGAGTAGCATGAGCATGCAAAAGCAATAAAACATTAATATGTCAAAATGTGAGAGTGTCTGTTAATGACTATATTGTATTAAGCCTGAGTCAAAAGGAAGGTATTTGTATCTCAGAAGATTTCCCATCCAACTAATTTACCTTTTAACATGTAACATACATATAGTTTGCCATTAGGAAAAAAATACATGAAAATCAGTGGGAGATGGGTTCATATCTGAACATATACTGAACCCATCTCCCACTAATTTTAATGTATTTTTCTCCTAATGGCAAACCATATGTATGTTACATGTTGAAAGGTAAAGTAGTTGGATGGGAAATCTTCTGAGATATAAATACCTTCCTTTTGACCCAGGCTTAATACAATATAGTCATTAACAGACAATCTCACATTTTGACGTATTACTGTTTTATTGCTTTTGCATGCTCATGCTACTCAGACCAAAGGTTTGCTCAATTTGTTAATTTTACTGTTCTGTCGTTGAATCTTAAATCTGTACCATTTTGCATTCTAAACCACTCCCTACCAGATAATTTTACTATACTGTCATTGGATCTTAAATTTGTACCAGTTTGCATGCTGAGCCACTGACTACCAGTAACAAAGATGATAAGTCCCACGGGGTGAGCCCATGCTAGCAGCCAGAAAATCACAGAGTCCTTCCTGGATATAATCGCCAATTGGAGGGCTTTTTTTTGTAGCGGGAATTCCTTTGCATTTTAGAGCACTACCCTCCCATCTGGCTCCACCCCCAATGTTGCCTGGCTCCAGCCCCAAAGTCCCCAGATATTTCTTGAATTGAATCTGGCAACCCTATCAGAGGCTGAAATGTTACCTTGCATATGCAACAGCTGTGTATGTCAGGATGCCACCTGCTTGGGGTTTCGCCGGGAGGGGGAGGGGGGGCAGCTGTGCCCTTTGTGTGATGTTTGTTGGTCTCTCAAAAGCACCAGGTTCGCCGCTGGAGAAAACGGAATGCTGAACCAGACGGACGCCCAGGTCAACTGACGAAGAGAGCTGTGTTTCTCAAAAGCTTACACTACAATAAAATGTGTCAGTCTTCAAGGCGCTCTTGGTCTCTTTACTATTTTGCAGTGACAGACAAACACGGCTAAGTGCTCTGGATCTCTGCCCAGGTCACAGTTTCCCTAGGACACACACACGCATACAAACACACACACAAAAAATCCTAGGCCAACCCTGGATAGGTCACCATACCCAGTAAATTTGGACTTCTGGGTCACCGTACTGAAAAAGTCAGGAACCATTGGTACTGGCCACATTCCCTGTCCCTTGACCAATGCATTTTTTCCTGACCATTTTTGTGATATATGTGATTGGAATTTTGTTCAATATATGCAGTTCTGGCTTGGCTCATTGGAGCCTGCAAGACTGAGCTTGGGGACTGGGGAACAACGGGCAGTAGGATCCAAATCCCTGCTGCCCTACACCAATCACGGGCCCCCTGCTGGTGTGAATGGTCCAATAGCATGCTAGCGCTGGAACCCTGTGTGTATCTAGAGTCGGCCCAGTCTTCAGTCTTTGAGTGCAGCCCTAAATTATGCTGTTCACTATCACCTCGCCTCTTCATTGCGTGGAACCCACTATATCAGGGGTGGCCAGTGGTAGCTCTCCAGATGTTTTTTGCCTACAACTCCCATCAGCCCCAGCCAGCATGGCCGATGGCTGGGGCTGATGGGAGTTGTAGGCAAAAAAAAGATATCTGGAGAGCTACCGTTGGCCACCCCTGCAATTTATTATAATTTTTGTTACAGCACAGACCTTATTTGCTTGTGGCAAAAAAGGAAAGAAAAGCCCTCTCTGGTAATTGCCCAGAACTGGAAATCTATCTCCCTACCTTCTGAAAGGCAATGGTCTCTGAAGGTATGGGATATAATTACAATGGACAAAATTGCTTATCTACAACAGTCAAAGCCTGGCTCAATTTTGTGGGGAAACGGTTTCCTTTTTTCAATCCACCTCAATCTACCTTATGCAAGCTGCCTCAAAAATATTTAAATTTTGCTTGTTATTAATCAGTGTGTTTGCGTGACTCTAAACTTTTGATGCACCTTGTGCCCCGTAGATTACAGTTCTTTTCCTCTTGTTAGATTTTATTTTCCTCACTATACAAATGGATAGCTGCTCACTATTTTGAAATACTTTCGTATTTTTTTTTCGTTTATGTCATTTTCCTGTATTGTTGCAAGTTGAGGTGTGTCTAAATAAAATTGGATTATTCCGAACACAACGGGGATTTGTTAGCTGCAGAAATCTGAAAAAAAGTATAGCGAGGTACGTGTGGATTTTGAGCAACAGAGGGAGGGGGAGAGAGAGAGAGAGAGTTGAACAAAGCAGGAGTCAAGTTGCCCCTTTAAGACCAACAAAGTTTTATTCAGAATGTAAGCTTTCGTGTGCTAAAAGCACATTTCAGACGAAGGAATAAGGTACAGTGGACTGAAATAGATGTAGTTGGTGAGTTCATCAACTACATTTCAGCTCACTGTACCTGATCCGCTCAACTGAAGAAGTGTGCTTTTAGCACACGAAAGCTTACGTTCTGAATAAAACTATGTTGGTCTTAAAGGTGCACTTGTCTACTGCTTTCTTCAACTGCTCCAGACCAGCACAGCTGCCCACTTGGGTCTATCTACAGAGAGAGAGAGGGGGGGGGGCGTTTTTCGCGGATCAGAACAACTCTGTTTAGGAACAACTTGTTGCTGGAAATCGAAGAGGGGAAAAAAGGATGACTGCATCCTTTTTGCTCCGGCCTGAACAATAACAACAACAGTGACTTCCACTGGCCAGGGGCCAAAGGAAACAGGCTGCCTGCCTCACATAACAGTGCTTGGCCGGCGAGGAGAGAAAGGCGGGCGAGCCAGATGCGCCACAAAGCCTGCACCGGCCTCACCTTCCCCTTCTTGCCAGTATCCAGATACAACAGGGCTCGGAAAAAGAGGCCCAGAGATCATCTTCTGGGTGGGGGGGGGGGGGGAAGGAGGGGAGAAGCAAAAGGAAAATGGAGCACAGCGCCGTGTTGTTAAGAGCAGCGGTCTTCATTCCTCTTTGCCCAGTTTCTCCTTGGAAATGATAGAGGTTGACAAGATTATGCCTGGGATAGAGAAGGCAGAAAGAGAAGTCCTTTTCTCCCTTTCTCACAATACGAGAACTCGTTGGCAATCAATGAAATTGCTGAGCAGTCGGGTTACAATGGATAAAAGGAAGTACTTCTTTACCCAAAGGGTGATTAACATGTGGAATTCACTGCCACAGGAGGTGGCGGCAGCTACAAGCGTAGCCAGCTTCAAGAGGGGATTGGATAAACAGCAGAGGTCCATCAGTGGCTATTAGCTACAACGTATTGTTCGAACTCTCTGAATGAGGCAGTGATGCTCTGTATTCTGGGTGCTGGGGGGGCACTGTGGGAGGGCTTCTAATGTCCTGGCCCCACTAATGGACCTCCTGATGGCACCTGGGTTTTTTTGGCCACTGTGTGACACAGAGTGTTGGACTGGATGGGCCTTTGGCCTGATCCAACATGGCTTCTCTTATGTTCTTATGTGACACAGAGTGTTGGACTGGATAGGCCATTGGCCTGATCCAACATGGCTTCTTTTATGTTCTTATGTGACACAGAGTGTTGGACTGGACGGGCCATTGGCCTGACCTAACATGGTTTCTCTTATGTTCTTATGTGACACAGAGTGTTGGACTGGATGGGCCAATGGCCCATCCAGTCCAACACTCTGTGTCACATAAGAACATAAAAGAAGCCATGTTGGATCAGGCCAATGGCCCATCCAGTCCAACACTCTGTGTCACATAAGAGAAGCCATGTTGGATCAGGCCAGTGGCCCATCCAGTCCAACACTCTGTGTCACATAAGAACATAAGAGAAGCCATGTTGGATCAGGCCAATGGCCCATCCAGTCCAACACTCTGTGTCACAGAAGAACATAAGAGAAGCCATGTTGGATCAGGCCAGTGGCCCATCCAGTCCAACACTCTGTGTCACATAAGAACATAAGAGAAGCCATGTTGGATCAGGCCAATGGCCCATCCAGTCCAACACTCTGTGTCACATAAGAACATAAAAGAAGCCATGTTGGATCAGGCCAATGGCCCATCCAGTCCAACACTCTGTGTCACATAAGAGAAGCCATGTTGGATCAGGCCAGTGGCCCATCCAGTCCAACACTCTGTGTCACATAAGAACATAAGAGAAGCCATGTTGGATCAGGCCAATGGCCCATCCAGTCCAACACTCTGTGTCACAGAAGAACATAAGAGAAGCCATGTTGGATCAGGCCAATGGCCCATCCAGTCCAACACTCTGTGTCACATAAGAACATAAGAGAAGCCATGTTGGATCAGGCCAATGGCCCATCCAGTCCAACACTCTGTGTCACATAAGAACATAGAAGAAGCCATGTTGGATCAGGCCAATGGCCCATCCAGTCCAACACTCTGTGTCACATAAGAACATAAGAGAAGCCATGTTGGATCAGGCCAGTGGCCCATCCAGTCCAACACTCTGTGTCACAGAAGAACACAAGAGAAGCCATGTTGGATCAGGCCAATGGCCCATCCAGTCCAACACTCTGTGTCACATAGAGAAGCCATGTTGGATAAGGCCAGTGGCCCATCCAGTCCAACACTCTGTGTCACATAAGAACATAAGAGAAGCCATGTTGGATCAGGCCAAAGGCCCATCCAGTACAACACTGTGTCACACAGTGACCAAAAAACCCAGGGGTCATCAGGAGGTCCATCAGTGGGGCCAGGACACTAGAAGCCCTCCCACTGTGCCCCCCAAGCACCCAGAATACAGAGCATCACTGCCCCAGACAGAGAGGCCCAAAGATAAGCTGTGGCTAATAGCCGCTGATGGACCTCTGCTCCATATGCTTATCTAATCTCCACTTGAAGCTGTGTATGCTTGTAGCCGCCACCATCTCCTGTGGCAGTGAATTCCATGTGTTGATCACCCTTCGGGTAAAGAAGGACTTCCTTTTATCCATTCTAACCTGACTGCTCAGCAATTTCATGGAGTGCCCACCTGTTCTCGTATTGTGAGAAAGGGAGAAAAGTATTTCTTTCTCTGCCTTATCTATCCCATGCATAATCTTGTTGTGAGCATACGATGGCCTTGCCAAAGAATAACTGAAGTGGGTGTCTGGCCAGCCTCCTTGCTGGTACACAAGGCAATTAGCAGTGTTCTCAGCTATGCCAGCCAGGCCAGAACGTCTTGTAAAAAGGGTGATGAAATCCCATCACTGGGCACAGACCGATACTCCCCGGAGAGACGGCTGGGAGAGCTGGGTGTCACCAAAGCTCTCAGAGAAGATGATGATGATGATGACATTGGATTTATATCCCGCCCTCCACTCCAAAGAGTCTCAGAGCGGCTCACAATCTCCTTTCCCTTCCTCCCCCACAACAGACACCCTGTGAGGTAGATGAAGATATTGGATTTATATCCCGCCCTCCACTCCAAAGAGTCTCAGAGCAGCTCACAATCTCCTTTCCCTTCCTCCCCCACAACAGACACCCTGTGAGGTAGATGAAGATATTGGATTTATATCCCGCTTTCCACTCCGAAGAATCTCATAGCGGCTCACAATCTCCTTTACCTTCCTCCCCCACAACAGACACCCTGTGAGGTAGATGAAGATACTGGATTTATATCCCGCCCTCCACTCTGAAGAGTCTCAGAGCAGCTCACCATCTCCTTTTCCCTTGTAACAAGAAGTTCAGGAAAAGTTGCAGGGAAGAACTCGCTGCCGCAGGAAAGTGTTAAGCAGCTGTCTTTTCCACTGGATTTCTCCAGCAAGCCTCTTCCAATCCACCCGCCCCCACCCCACCTCCGACACATACACACCATCATTCTTTCAGCAAACACACGTTCAGAAACAAGAGATCATGCCTATATCTTGCCAGAAACAATATTCACATGTGGCGCTAACCCCATCCTGGTCTCCATGACCCTCAAACTGTCAGGAAGCCGGGGCATCCCCGTAAGGTGCCCGTGGAGGAATCAGATTCAGACAACTCAAGCAAGTGAGCCAAGCTGCATGTAACTCAAGAAAGGTGCTCACACTCCACTGCAAACCGACAGCAGAGAAAGACAACGCTTCCTGAAGAATCATTCAACTGCCAAGCGTCTGCAACCCAGAACAACTTCTAAGGGGTTTGGAGTTCTGCGTCACCTGCCTAAACCCCACAGAAGGAAACGCCTGGAGGAGACTCACCTGTTTGTTGGAGTGGACATGGCTTTTGTTCCTGTGGCTGTCTAAGAAGCCTCCGCATTTGCCCAGAGCGGCCAAGTCCTTCATAATAGAGTTGAGTGCTTCTTCTTCGTCTGGAAAAGGAAGAAATTAGGTAAGTAGATGTGATGCTTCTTCTTCTTCTTCTTTTTAAAAAAAACCCTGACTACTGCATCTTTCTTCTGGCTACATTCAACAACATCTGTTACGTCTCCAGCCTTTTGGGGGCCTTGTGAGTGCCTTTGGAATTCTAACACAGGGCAGCGAGAGCAACTACAAAATGGCTGCCACAGAAGGAGGAGCCAGATGCACACAGACACACAGAGGGAGCCTGGGTGCAAGGGGCGATTTAAAAATATATACCGGGAAAGAAAAATGAGAGAAAGTAAAACCAACCTTGTGGGGATAGCTGCTTCCAAAGCAACATTTTTCTTTTAATGCACACAGCCAATCAGAAAGCCTGCTGGGCAAAAGCCGCACCTGGCCACACCCACTTTCTAGAAACACTCGGTGGACATCAGCCACTACGGTGGGACCCCTCTGTTAAGCAATATGGGCTCTTCTCGTTGCTGATTAGCCCAGGCATGATTCCCCAGGAGCTAATCAGGATGGATTTGAGGGACCATAGCTCAGTGGAAGAGCCTCTGCCTGGCATGCAGAAGGTCCCCGATTCAATCTCCGGTTAGAAAGGACCAGGCAGGAAATGATGGGAAAGACCTCTGCCTGAGATCCCAGGAAGCCACTGCCGGTCTGAGTAAACAAGACTGACTGATAGACCTTGATAGGGTCTGGTTCAGTATAAAGCAGCTTCATGAGCATGATGAAGAGGAGGAGGAGGAGGAGAAAGAGAAGGAGGAAGAGGAGGAGGAGTAGAAGAAGAAGAGGCGGTGGCAGTGGTAAGAATTATCAGTATCAGCAGAAGGGAAGTTGTGCTAGGATAAACACATTGATCAGGCACAGAGGGAAGGCATTAGACTGGGGTGGCCAAACTTGCTTAAGTTAAGAGCCACATAGAACAGGGGTGGCCAAGGGTAGCTCTCCAAATGTTTTTTTGCCTACAACTTCCATCAGCCCCAGTCATTGGCCATGCTAGCTGGGGCTGATGGGAGTTGTAGGCAAAAAACATCTGGAGAGCTACCCTTGGCTACCCGACATAGAATAAAAGTCAGATGTTTGAGAGCCTTGAGACATGAATGTTAGATGTTGGGAGGGATGGATAGATGGATGGATGTGGAAAGAAAGCAACTTTAAATGTATTCTTGGAGAGGTGATTTAAAGAGAGAAATGCCTTCTCCAAGCTGTCTGACAGGGTGGCGGTGGGTGGATTCAAGAGCCACACAGTACATATGAAAGAGCCACGTGTGGAGCTCAAGCCACAGTTTGGCCAACCCTCCCTTAGACTCTCATCCTAAATTACAAAATCCAGGTTCTGCAATTGGAAGTGGACCCAAGCAATTAGATAGATAAATATATTTAATCTGAATGTGTCTCGTATTTATACGCAATTTGTATTCAAATGGCTTTTAATGCACTTTAGGAGTGTCGATTATGGAAGCCGCTGCTTATGAAGTCATATGTTCTAGGCAAGAGGAGTGCTTGGGAAACAGGTATGCTGCTGCTGAGATGCAAAGCAGACCGGCGACAGCTCCAAAAACAGACCGGCGACAGCTCCAAAAAGTCTCTCTTAAAACTGCATGAGAGAGGCGACACAATACAATACAAGAACTTGTGGGCACTCAATGATGTGAAGGAGCAGGAAGCTTAGAAAGGCTCAAAAGAAGGACTTCTTCACCCAAAGAGTCGTTAACAGGTGGAGTTCATTGCTGCAGGAAGTGGTGGCGGCTACAAGCATAGACAGTTTCAGCAGGAGATTGGATAGGTATATGACGCAGACTAGGCCCATTAGTGGGCAGCTGCAAGCATAGACAGCTTCAAGAGGGGGTTGGATAAACATCTGGAGCAGAGGTCCATCAGTGGCTATTAGCCACAGGGTATTGCTGGAACTCTGTTTGGGGCAAGTGATGCTCTGTATTCTTGTGCTTGGGGGGGCACAGTGGGAGGGCTTCTAGTGTCCTGGCCCCACTAATGGGCCTCCTGATGGCACCTAGGCTTTCTGGCCACTGTGTGACACAGAGTGTTGGACTGGATGGGCCATTGGTCTAACCCAGGGGTAGAGAACATTGGTTCTCCAGATGTTTTTGCCTACAACTCCTATCAGCCCCAGCCAGCATGGCCAATGGCTGGGGCTGATGGGAGTTGTAGGCAAAAAAAACCCATCTGGCGAGTCAACGTTCCCTACCCCTGATCTAACCCAACATGGCTTCTCTTCTGTTCTTACGTCACCCAGAACTGGAGTCATTGTATTGGCAAGGCTCTGGTTTTCTGGGTGAAATTCTACAGGAGATCTGCCCTCAAACCATAGCACTTTGCCCCAAAACCAAAGTGTCCCCGACACAATGTTGTCACTTCTGAGTGATGTCACTGCATTGGGAGCGAGGGGGATTCCCCTGCTGGCCAAATGGTCCACGGTTGGGAGAAGCCCCTGAAACCAAGGGATCCCCCGCTCGGACCTGGGGGCTGGCAACCTTGGACTTTGTTGAAGCTGGAACTAAGACCCGTGCCGGTGCAGAGGTTGAAACGTTCATGGATAGAGTTCAGCCAGCGCTGTGAGCAGCGTTCCCTCTATGCTGAGTTAGCGTGAGCTAGCGCACAGATTTTGAGCCTCCAGCTCACACGTTTTTGCCTTAGCTCAGGAAGGACCGCCGCAGAGCACACTGATTTATGCAGTGGCTCACAGCTTTAATGCCAGTAGCTCCTTGTGGCTGTTTTTGCATCTGCCCAATCAGTGAAATCAATCATCCATTAGGGTCATGGATGAGGGGTCATGTAATGAAATGACACGGAGGAACGAGGACAGCGATGACTCTCGTAAGTCTTTGTGAAAATCTGCGTGCATGACATGTCGATACCTTAGGTCAACCCCGAACAGGAAGACTTAAAACCCACAGCATTCACTTTTAGATAAAGATAGATAAGATAGATAAATTTTTATTGTCATTGTTCTCAAAAAAGGAAAATGAGAGCAACGAAATGAGGTGCTCTTCCACAAACATACCAACACATCAACACTAAAGAAAAGACATATACATAAACCATTTAAATACATCTAAAACAAATAACCATTCATAACCCTACATTTAGCCTACATCTAAAACAAATAACCATTCATAGCCCTGCATTTAGCCTAACCACAGCACTTGGATAGAAGCTGCCCTTAAATCTATTTGTCTTAGCCTTCAACACTCTGTATCGTCTGCCCGACGGTAAGATCTCAAATAGCAAGTGGCCCGGATGTGAAGGGTCCTTTAAGATCATTTGTATCTTCCTTTTACATCCCATATTATACAGATCCACCAATGAGGGGAGAGAGCATCCACAAATCTTCTGTGCTCTTACCATCACTCTTTGGAGCACCCTTCTCTCTGCTTCCGTGCAGCTCCCAAACCACACGCAGAGGCAATAAGATAGAATGCTCTCAATGGAACTACGATAAAAGAAGAGGTTTGCTCACTGGACACAGAGCAACTTTCAGAGGGAACACATCTGAGGGTGGGGCTAGGACTTCTATGGAGCTGTGTGAGAACATGCCAGCCAACTGGCACTGTTCTGGCTCATTACACGGAAAGTAATCTACCGAATAGGCTCCAATTGCTCACAATTTAGATGCCCAGCAAAATATAGGCTCCTGACTGGGAAGAATTGAAGACACTCTTTAGAATACATCTGGAGATACCTTTTGGTCCCATCCCATCCTTCTTCTAAGGATTTCAGGGCAGCACGCATTGTTCCCTGCCCCCTCCTCTTCCCAGAAAGGTTTTATCTTCACAACTACACAGAGAAGTAGGTTATGTCTAGGGATGGTTAAGCACATGTTGGTTCAAGTTCACCTTCCACTCAACGGTCAGGAATAGAGAGCCACAACTTTAATGCCAGTACCTCACAAAAGTAGAATTTTTGATTATGAAGATATCGGATTTATATCCCGCCCTCCACTCCAAAGAGTCTCAGAGCGGCTCGCAATCTCCTTTACCTCCCCCCCCACCCCGCAACAGACACCTTGTGAGGTAGATGAAGATATTGGATTTATATCCTGCCCTCCACTCCAAAGAGTCTCAGAGCGGCTCGCAATCTCCTATATCTTCTCTCCCCACAACAGACACCCTGTGAGGTGAGTGGGGCTGAGAGAGCTCTCACAGCAGCTGCCCTTTCAAGGACAACTTCTGCCAGAGCTATGGCTGACCCAAGGCCATGCTAGCAGGTGCAAGTGGAGGAGTGGGGAATCAAACCCGGTTCTCCCAGATAAGAGTCCGCACACTTAACCACTACACCAAACTGGCTCTCTCAACTGCACACAAGGCTCTGCAGCTTAGAGGGAATGTTGGTTGTGAGTTGCTATAGTGACCACAGTGCTTACCAAGGGACCTGCCTACACTTTGAGCACAGGGCCCGGGAACAAGGGGTGTCCAGCACACCGAAAAGGAGGGCTCAGGGATTGGCCAGAATGAGTGTTGCAAACAGGGGGAGGACTGGAGGTGGGAACACAGGGGGTGTGTGACATCAGCTGTGCTTCTATGTCACTTCTGAAGAAAAGCTGTTAGTTAATACAGAATAGCTCTAGGAGTTGCCAGAAACTCTACGGTAAAACCCCCTGATGTAACCAGTCCTCCAAGAGCTTACAAGGCTCTTTTTTGTAAGCTCTTGGAGGATTGGCTACATTGGGGTGTGTGGCCTAATATGCAAAGGAGTGCCTGCTAGAATCCCACCCCCAAGTATGGCCACAAGTCAGATAATAACAGAGAATTACGTGGGGGGGGGGGCATGTCAAATGCACAAAAGGTCGCTGAACCCCTAGGGGCGAGAGGGGAACAGTGTGGAACTCCAAAATGTGGAGCTGTTTCAGGGGACTCCTCGCTACGCACCCCGATAAAACAGCTGGTGGGAGCCATCTTCAGAAGTTTTTGTCCATGTGTGTGTCCAGGGCTTTTTTTGTAGCTGGAATTCCTTTGCCTATTAGGCCACACGCCGTTGATGTAGCCAGTCTCCCAAGATCTTACAGTAGGCCCTGTACGAAGAGCCCTGTAAGCTCTTGGAGGATTGGCTACATCAGAAGATATTGGATTTATATCCCGCCCTCCACTTTGAAGAGTCTCAGAGAGGCTCACAATCTCCTTTACCTTCCTCCCCCCACACAACAGACACCCTGTGAGGTAGATGAAGATATTGGATTTATATCCCACCCTCCACTCCAAAGAGTCTCAGAGGGGCTCACAATCTCCTTTACCTCCCCCCCCCCCACAACAGACACCATGTGAGGTAGATGAAGATATTGGATTTATATCCCGCCCTCCACTCTGAAGAGTCTCAGAGGGGCTCACAATATCCTTTACCTTCCTCCCCCACCAACAGACACCCTGTGAGGTAGATGAAGATATTGGATTTATATCCCACCCTCCACTCCAAAGAGTCTCAGAGGGGCTCACAATCTCCTTTACCTCCCCCCCCCCCACAACAGACACCCTGTGAGGTAGATGAAGATATTGGATTTATATCCCGCCCTCCACTCTGAAGAGTCTCAGAGGGGCTCACAATATCCTTTACCTTCCTCCCCCACCAACAGACACCCTGTGAGGTAGATGAAGATATTGGATTTATATCCCACCCTCCACTCCAAAGAGTCTCAGAGGGGCTCACAATCTCCTTTACCTCCCCCCCCCCCACAACAGACACCCTGTGAGGTAGATGAAGATATTGGATTTATATCCCGCCCTCCACTCCGAAGAGTCTCAGAGGGGCTCACAATATCCTTTACCTTCCTCCCCCACCAACAGACACCCTGTGAGGTAGATGAAGATATTGGATTTATATCCCACCCTCCACTCCAAAGAGTCTCAGAGGGGCTCACAATCGCCTTTACCTCCTCCCTCCACAACAGACACCCTGTGAGGTAGATGAAGATATTGGATTTATATCCCACCCTCCACTCCGAAAAGTCTCAGAGGGGCTCACAATATCCTTTACCTTCCTCCCCCACCAACAGACACCCTGTGAGGTAGATGAAGATATTGGATTTATATCCCACCCTCCACTCCGAAGAGTCTCACAGCGGTTCACAATCTCCTTTCCCTTCCTCCCCCACAACAGACACCCTGTGAGGTGGGTGGGGCTGAGAGGGCTCTCACAGCAGCTGCCCTTTCAAGGACAACTTCTGCCAGAGCTATGGCTGACCCAAGGCCATGCCAGCAGGTGCAAGTGGAGGAGTGGGGAATCGAACTCGGTTCTCCCAGATAACCGCTACACTTAACCGCTACACCAAACTGGCTCTCCTTTAGGGTGTGTGGCCTAATAGGCAAAGGAGTTCCTGCTACAAAAAAAAAGCCCTGTGTGTGTCTTTTAAATAACAAGAAACCTTGTCTGTGCAGCATGGGGTGGAGGGGAACGATGCAATCCCGAAATTACAACACAGAGCAGGAGAGTGTCTCAAAAAGCTGCCGTCTGCCCAGCCCTGCTCGCAAAAGGGTCTTGCGTATGAGAGGACGCTTTCCAGCCAGTGTGAACCGGGGCTCCTGGAATCCCTCCCCCAAAAAAAGGGTTCCCTGGAAGGGCGGGGTTCTTTCTCCAACCGGCCAGTGCAGCAGAGGTCCCTCAAGAGGAGCAGTGCTGATTGCTGGCTGGCTAGCAAGCGTGAACGTCACTCCCTGCCAAGAATTGTCTCTGCGGGACACGGTTTGCGTGTTTGCCTTAAGGACTCTTCCCAAGGGCAGAAGAGCCCTTTAGCTTATCTGGGACAGTTACCAGCAGGCTCCCGGCCTGAAAGGCCGCAGGTGGCTGGCGCTAAGACAAGACAAGCCTCAAAACTGTTGTAAGACTTCAAGGGCTGCTCGGCGTGGATCCTACTAGCAGCGTCAGCAGTAGGCTGGCTCGTTGTCTTGTCCTCTGACACTACTGGCCGCCTCAGAGCTGAGCAGATACTGTTATGCTCCCTCTAAGCTGCGGAGTCTTGCGAGCAGAAATTCTACTTTGCGAGCTACAGGCATTGAAGTCACGGGCGACTGCATAGATCAGTTCGCTCAGGGGCCATTTTTCCTGAGCCAAGACAAAAACGTGTGAGCCGGAGGCTAGAAACTGTGAGCTAGCTCACATTAGTCAGCTGAGAGGGAACGTTGACTCTGTTTGAGGGGCCCAATCCATGCCTGCTAGGACTTCAGAGCCAGTTCCATTGGAGGAACCCTACTTGGGTCAGAGAAAGGCTTCAGACTCAGCCAAGTGGACTAAAGGATGCAGAAGGGGACTGGATAAACAGATGAAGCAGAGTCCATCAGTGGTTTCTAGCAACAAGGTATTCATGGAACACTATGCCTGGGACAGTAATGCTATGGATTCTTGGTGCTTGTGGGGGGGCAGCAGTGGGAGAGCTTCTGGAGTTCTGGCTCTGCTGGTGGACCTCCTGACGGCACTTGGGTTTTGGCCACTGTGTGACACAGAGTGTTGGACTGGATGGGCCACTGGCCTGATACAACATGGCTTCTTATGCTCTGTGTTCTTGGTGCCTGGGGTGGAGCAACAGTTGGAGGGCTTCTGGAGTTCTGGACCTCCTGAGGGCACCAGAGTTTTGGCCACTGTGTGACACAGAGTGTAGAACTGGATAAGCCACTGGCCTAATCCAACATGGCTTCTCTTTTGTTCTTATGTGTATTCTTGGTGCTTGGGGAGGGGGACAACAGTGGGAGGGCTTCAGGAGTTCTGGCCCCACTGGTGGACCTCCTGATTGTTGGAATTATGTATCTGTTCTGTATGTCCTTTGCAATGTTCTAAAGTTCCAGTGATTATAGGGTTAACACTGTGCCTGATTGTCTGCATGACCTAGGAAAAAGATGTTGACTGCTGTCAATCAAGATCTAGCAGTGGGAAAACTGGTTTATTTGTTTGGTCAGTTAGTCAGGTGACTTCCTTTGTTCAGGCAGAGAGGTCAAGGAGAAGGTGGAAGTATCCTCCATTAAGCATGTGTTCGACAATGTGTTAGCATGTAGTTCTTAGGGTTTGTTATTTTCACCACCCAGTGCCCTTTCCCTGTAGTAATAAGTATGTTTTTTGCTTTCTTGTTAAATGCCTCTCAATGATTATTTGATCCAGCGATCCATTGAACTGTTTGAGATACAGCAATTGATTTTTCAAACAGAATTCCCTACACTGATGGCACCTGTTTTTTTTGTTTTTTTGGGGGGGGGGTTGCCACCATGTGGCAGAGTGTGGGACTGGATGGGCCACTGGCCTAAATCCAACATGGCTTCTCTCATGTTCTTATGTGACACAGAGTGTTGGACTGGATGGGCCACTGGCCTAAATCCAACATGGCTTCTCTCATGTTCTTATGTGACACAGAGTGTTGGACTGGATGGGCCACTGGCCTAAATCCAACATGGCTTCTCTTCTATTCTTAAGCTTTTGTTTGTTTGTTTTTGGTCACTGTGTGACCCAGAGTGTTGGACTGGATGGGCCACTGGCCTGATTCAACATGGCTTCTCTTCTGTTCTTATGTGACACAGAGTGTTGGACTGTATGGGGCACTGGCCTGATCTAACATGGCTTCTCTTATGTTCTTATGTGACACAGAGTGTTGGACTGGATGGGCCACTGGCCTGATCCAACATGGCTTCTCATATTCTCAGTATTCTTGGTGCTTGTGGGGGGGGGGGCAACAGTGGGAGGGCTTCTAGTGTCCTGGCCCCACTGATGGACCGCCTGATGGCACCTGGGTTTTTTGGCCACTGTGTGACACAGAGTGTTGGGCTGGATGGGCCACTGGCCTGATCCAACATGGCTTCTATGAGGTTCCTTTGGAAAGGCAACTAAAACATCTTTTAAGCTCTTTAAGCCGCAGAATTCAGACTGAAAAAAGAAGCCACAGGAGGCCTTTCAGTGGCAAGGGAGAGGGGGCTCCTGGATGAGCAACGCATATTATTTTCACACAGGCTTTTGGCTTCTTTTAAGGAGGGTCAAACCTATCTATGGGAGAATAACGGAGCACTGAAACTGGGCCCACTGGCTGTCCAAAGCAGTATATAAAGGTGCTCATTCTAGGACTGGCTGTACCACTTTCAGCTGCGCACGGGGGGGGGGGGGGGGGGCTCAACACTGAATGCTACATACGAAATCATAGCAACAAAGCCTGCCAGAAGAAGAAAGACTAGGAAGTTTTCACTGCCTGGAAAGGCCCCTATGGTCACTGGCAGGGAGAGACACAACGTCTGCTTACCACTGCAGTTAAACGTTAGAGGGTTCAGTGCCCCTTTTCCTCATTCCCCCTCATTTCCTCGATAAGGAACAAAAGGAGAAATACTGTAAGGAAGCAGACAGTAAGTCATTTACTGATTGTATACAAGGAGTTTCTGGCAAATAATTACTCCTTGTTGTTGGTAGAGTTCATCTAGGAGAGGTGAATGGGAGGGCAGAGGAGGATAGGGTTGCCAATCCCCAGGTGGGGGCAGGGGATCCCCTGGTTTGGAGGCCCTCCCCCCGCTTCAGGGTCATCAGAAAGCGGGGGGAGTGGAGGGAAATGTCTTCTGGGAACTCTATTCTTTCCTATGGAGATTTATTCCCATTGAAAATCATGGAGAATTGATCCGCGGGTATCTGGGGTTCTGGGGGGAGCTGTTTTTTGGGGTAGAGGTACCAAAGTTTCAGTATAGCATCTAGTACCTCTCCCCAAAATACCCCCCCAAGTTTCAAAAAGATTGGACCAGGGGGTCCAATTCTATGAGCCCCAAAAGAAGGTGCCCCTATCCTTCATTATTTCCTATGGAGGGAAGGAATTGAAAAGGTATGCTGTCCCTTTAAATGTGACGGCCAGAACTCCCTTTGGAATTCAATTATGCTTGTCACACCCTTGCTCCTGGCTCCACCCCCAATGTCTCCTGACTCCACCCCCAAAGTCTCCTGGCTCCACCCCCAAAGTCCCCAGATATTTCTTGAATTGGACTTGGCAACCCTAGAGGAGGAGGGAGAGATGGACACGAGGAAGTGCACCTGGAACAAGTGAGAAAAGTGCGAAGAGCTGCAATATTACCACTTTTGCTAGGCAGCAGCGATTACTTGTTCCATGACACTCTAGCTGTCTACATGCGGGGGCTGGGGTTTTAGCAGAGGGACAACTGAATGAACATAAGAACATACGAGAAGCCATGTTGGATCAGGCCAATGGCTCATTCAGTCCAACACTCTGTCACACAGTGGCCAAAAACAAAAACCACCAAGTGCCATCAGGAGGTTCACAAGTGGGGCTAGAAGCCCTTCCACTTAATAATAATAATAATAATAATAATTTTTTATTTCTATCCCGCCCTCCCCGCCGGAGCGGGCTCAGGGCGGCTCACAACATAATGATACATTACATCGGTTTTACATAATAAAAACATAAAAACATAATTAAAACAGTTATAAATTATTAAAATTAACATAACAGTGTGGCGTTATAGAACATTTCCAGCAGCATAACTAGCTTTGTCACTGATTCTGTCACTAGTTGAAGGCCATCCTGAAAAGGTGGGTCTTACAGGCCCTACGAAATTGATCTAAACATTTTAGGGCCCTCACCTCCTCAGGGAGTTGGTTCCATAGCATTGGAGCGGCGATAGAGAAGGCCCGATCCCGGGTGGCCTTCAGTCTGGCCTCCCTTGGCCCAGGGATATTCAACTGGTTTTTCCCAGATGACCTCAGTGCCCTCTGGGGCTCGTGTGGGGAGAGACGGTCCCTCAGGTAGGTAGGTCCTCGGCCATATAGGGCTTTAAAGGTAATTACCAGCACCTTGTACCGAACTCGGTATACCACTGGCAGCCAGTGCAGCCCGCGCAGCCCCGGCTGTATGTGCTCCCATCTTGGGAGCCCCAACAACAGCCTAGCCGCCGCGTTCTGCACCAGCTGCAGCCGCCGAGTTCGACACAAGGGCAGCCCCATGTAGAGGGCGTTGCAGTAGTCCAGTCTCGAGGTGACCGTAGCATGGATCACCATTGCTAGGTCACGGCGCTCCAGGAAGGGGGCCAACTGCTTCGCCCGTCGAAGATGAAAGAACGCGGACTTGGCAGCAGCCGCTATCTGTGCCTCCATCGATAATGAAGGCTCCAGAAGAACCCCCAGGCTCCTGACCCTATGTGCCGCTTTAAGCTGCACACCGTCAAGGACCGGTAAGGGGATTTCCCTTCCCAGGGGACCGCGACCCAAGCAAAGGACCTCTGTCTTCGTTGGATTCAACTTCAGCCCGCTCAGTCTGAGCCAACCTGCCACGGCTTGCAATGCTAGGTCCAGGCTTTCTGGGACGGAGCCAGGCCGGCCATCCATTAGTAGATAGAGCTGGGTGTCATCGGCGTACTGATGGCACCCAAGCCCAAACCTCCGGGCAATCTGGGCAAGGGGGCGCATATAGATGTTAAACAACATCGGGGAAAGAACTGCCCCTTGTGGCACCCCACATATTAGTGGGTGCCTCCGGGACCGCTCCCCCCCAATGGCCACCCTTTGTCCCCGTCCTTCGAGGAAGGAGGAAAGCCACTGTAAGGCCAATCCCCCAATCCCCGCGTCGGCGAGCCGGCGGGCCAGTAGCTGATGATCGACCGTATCAAATGCGGCCGACAGATCCAACAATATCAGCACCGCCACGCCGCCTCGATCCAGATGCCGCTGGAGGTCATCCACCAAGGCGACTAGCACTGTCTCCGTCCCATAACCTGGACGAAAGCCGGACTGGTGAGGGTCTAAGGCGGAAGTGTCATCCAAAAAACTCTGCAACTGTAACGCCACTGCCCTCTCTATGACCTTACCTAAAAATGGTAGGTTCGAGACCGGTCGGTAGTTTGCCAATTCGGCCGGATCTGCTGTACACTTTTTTAGGAGAGGGCGGACCATGGCCTCTTTCAAAGATGTTGGAAATTGCCCTTCCAAGAGGGATCTATTTACGATATCCCGTATAGGATATCTAAGCTCCCTCTGGCAGGATTTAATTAGCCAGGAGGGGCATGGGTCAAGGTCACAAGTTGTAGGGCGTACAGTTGAGAGGACTTCGTCGACTTCCCCAAGACTAAGCGCGTCAAAGTGATCCAAGATAACATCCGGAGACAGGCACGGAGCCCCGGGTTCATCTACTGCATTCAATGTGGCAGAAAAGTCCTGGCGGAGCGACGAGATTTTATCTGCAAAAAAGTTCGCAAAAGCCTCACAGCCTATTTCCAATTCTCTTATGTTTGGTCTGCCTTGGGGCAGAGTGGTCAAATTTTCAATTATCTTAAATAATTGTGCTGGGCGCGAATTTGCAGATGCAATCCTAGCCGCAAAGTAATCCTTCTTTGCGGCTTTGACTGCCATCTCATAAGACTTCATAAACATTCTATAGGATGTTCTCGACGCTTCGTCACGAGTATGCCGCCACCGCCTCTCTAGTCGTCTGAGTCCCTGTTTCAGTTGGCGTAGCTCCGAGGTGTACTAGGGAGCCAGCCTACTTCGGGGGCGCAGAGGACGCCGGGGTGCAATTTCGTTGATGGCCCTGGATAACCTGTCATGCCAGGTGTCTACCAGATCATCAAGGGAATTGCTAGGGGGCCAGGGGTCCCGCAGAGCCCTCTGGAACCGCTCAGGGTCCATCTGACTCCGCGGGCGAGCCAAAATAGGCTCGCCGCCCATACAGGGTTGAGGAGGCGCACCCACACGGGCCTTGAGGGCTAGGTGGTCCGACCATGGCACCGCCTCTACTGCGATACCGTCCACCGAAATCCCGGACGCAAAGATCAGGTCTAACATGTGTCCGGCCTGATGCGTGGGAGTGGTAACAAATTGGGAGAGTCCTAGTGTCGCCATGGAAGACACTAGGTCCAGCGCCTGATTGGAGGCTGCGTCGTCTGCATGGACATTGAAGTCGCCCAAGACCATAAGCCTCGGGAACTCCAACGCCCAGCCCGCCACCGCCTCCATCAGGGCTGGTAAGGCGCTGGCCGGTGCGTTAGGCGGACGGTACACCAGCCAGATCGCCAACCCCTCCCCCACTCCCCACGCCAAACCGGCACACTCCAAGCCCTCGATCGTTGGGGCCGGGAGAGCCCTGAAGGAGTAACCCTCCCGTATGAATAGCGCCACCCCACCCCCCCGGCCAGTTGTCCGTGATTGGTGAAAGACCGAGTAACCCGGGGGCGCCATCTGGGAGAGAGCCACCGTCTCTCCATCCCGCACCCAGGTCTCGGTCACGCAAGCCAGGTCCATATCCTGCTTTAGCAGGTAGTCCCTAAGGACTGAGGTCTTATTATTTATGGACCTGGCATTACATAACACCAATGACGGAGACTGGCTTTCCCTCTTGGCCCCACTACCTGCCACCCTCGGGATGGGACGCAGACTGGAAGAGGGCCGAGCACTACCTTGTCTCCGCCTCCTTCCCGCATAGTTCTGTCTGCTCCCACCGTCGTACCTTCCCCTCCCCATAAGCACTGGGATCCCTAGGCCAGACATCCGCTCCATACCCGATCCTTCACCAGTGTCAGTCTACTATTACCCAGTTATCTTCTCCAGAGCTTCACCACCCTCGCCCTCCTCTATTCCACAATTCCAGATTGCCTGGCCCTTTATTAAGTAATCTATAGTTAATTAAATTAAACCTCTCCCCAACCCTATCTCTATAATTTGATTGGCTAAAACTTTAATCGTCTATGGCATATTAATAAATAATTAAATATACCCCCCCATTAACCTTCCAATTTAATCTGCCAGTAATAATAAATATATATCAATCAAGCCAACAATTAAGAACTCTAATTAATTAACTAATTAACAATTTAATCTCTTAAATTACCGGCAATAAACATCCCCTGAGGAGTGGTAGACAAGCTACTAGTCTGGGTAGTGATCTTATGATCTTAAAGTGCTAGTGCTTTTAAGTGTTTTCGGCTTCCGACTGGTTTCTGTTGGCACAGTCTATCCGTTGTCCCAAGTCCGGTGTTCTCCAACAGCTAGAGGGCTCAAGAGAGCTAAAGACTCCCGCTGTGTCCTCCCCCAGTAGCCCGGGTTGAGCCCAAATGAACTGGTTCAGAAGGGGGTCTAGCTCCGCCGTCGCTGCCTCGGGGTGCAATCTGGTCCTTTGTGCTCGGCTCGCCAGATCTCCGTTCAGCATTTGCCCCGTACAGGGCCACCTGGTTGCGGGCGTCTGGCTGTCGGCTTCGTTTGCACCCCCAGCTGCGATCGCCGCCGCGTCGTCCCCACAGCTTCCGTTGGCTCTGGTTGGAGCGGGTCAATTGAGCTGTGTCTCGGCTTTTTTGTTGTTGTTGCTGTTGTTTATTTCTCGCCGCCATGCACGGTGCCTCTCGCTCTTACCGGCTGTTCCGTGCCCTTAAGTCCACAGCTCTATCTGCTCTCGGGCCGCACCACCACTCGAGCCCGTGGCCGTATCTCCTCTCCCCGCCGGGCCTGTGTTGACCCGGCTCGGCCGATACTCCAGCCCGCGGCCGCGTCCCTTCTTCGCGCTGGCCTGCGTCGGCCTGGCTCGATCAGCGCAACGCCCCAGCAACGCCCCAGCTCCCGGCCCGTTTTACTCGCGACAGAAAGCCACCGCTACTTCGGTGTAAGTTGGTTTCTTCTTTCTAGTCGCTCCAGTCGTTCCGATATTCACTGCTGGTGTTTTGGTGTTGTTTCCTATGCAGGACCCAAACTGCTCCTGTGTGCATATGCTTCCTCTCCCACACTAACAGCTGCTGTTCCTTTGCCCCACCCCCCACCAAAGCACCAAGAATATAGAGCATCACTGCCCCAGACAGTTCCAATAAAATGCTGTAGCTAATAGCCACTGATGCACCTCTGCTCCATATTTTTATCCAATCCCCTCTTGAAGCTGGCTATGCTTGTAGCCGCCGCCACCTCCTGTGGCAGTGAATTCCACACGTTAACCACCCTTTGGGTGAAGGAGTACTTCTTTTTATCCGTTCTAACATGACTGCTCAGCAATTTCATTGAATGCCCACGAGTTCTTGTATTGTGAGAAAGGGAGAAAAGGACTTCTTTCTCTGCTTTCTCCATCCCATGAATAATCTTGTAAACCTCATGTCACCCCGAAGTCGATGTTTCTCCAAGCTAAAGAGCCCCAAGTTTCTTCATAGGGAAAGTGTTCCAAACCTTTAATCATTCTAGTTGCCCCTTTCTGCACTTTTCCCAGTGCTATAATATCCTTTTTGAGATGCGGTGACCAGAATTGCACACAGTACTCCAAATGAGACTGCACCATCGATTTATACAGGGGCATTATGATACTGGCTGATTTGTTTTCAATTCCCTTCCTAATAATTCCCAGCATGGTGTTGGCCTTTTTTATTGCAATGGCACACTGTCTTGACAGTTTCAGTGAGTTATCTACCACGGCCCAAAGATCTCTCTCTTGGTCAGTCTCTGCCAAGTGCGGTGAGCCTGCACCAGAAGTGGTATCGCCCCAGGCACTGGTTTGCCACCTTGGTGAGAACGAGGCGTTGCACACATGGCCATTGGGTGTGTGACAATGAGGACCTCAGGAAAACTCTCTGGCCCATCTGCTGGAATACTGTGTAAAGAGAAACGGTAACACATAGACCTGACCCAGGTAAGTCCTGATACCGAGAGCCACTATAACAGTCAAGAAGTTCTTCCTAATGTTGAGCCAGAAACTATTTTGATTTAATTTCAACCCACTGGTTCTGGTCCTACCTTCTGGGGCCACAGAAAACAACTTCACACCATCCACTATAGTACTTGAAGTACTTGAAGATGGTTATCATATCACCTCTCAGCTGCCTCCTCTCCAGACTAAACATGCCCAGCTCCTTCAACCTTTCTTCATAGGGCTAGGTCTCCAGATCCCTCACCATCTTCATCGCTCTCCTCTGGACCCGTTCCACCTTGTCTATATCCTTCTTAAAATGTGGTGCCCAAAAGTGAACACAATACTCCAGGTGAGGTCTTACCAGAGCAGAGTAAAGCGATACCATCACTTCACGTGATCTGGACACTATATTACGGTTTTTAAAAAATCTTTTAACAGTCCAGAGGAGGGCAACGAAGATGGTGAGAGGTCTGGAGACCAAGTCCTATGAAGAAAGGTCGAAGAAGCTGGGCATGTTTAGCCTGGAGAGGAGGCGGCTGAGAGGTGATATACACAATGCTGGGTTCTGCCTGTATTTGTACAGTAGAGGGTGCTGGCTGCGATCAGGTAGCCTATACAGGTTCTCCCTCCAGGGAGTGAGAGGAGAAGGAGAAGCCAAGAGAGCAAACCGTGAGACTTGAAATCCAAGGAATCAGGTCCAGGGAGTCCAGCAGAGATCAGCAGGCACACAGTGGCCTCAGAATTGCTCACACCAGAAGGAAACTTAAAGGACGCTGATTCACTTCCAGTTTTAGAGCCTCTCTGGGAAAAGATAATCCAAGATGGGGAGGGATGGTGGCTCAGTGGTAGAGCATCTGCTTGGTAAGCAGAAGGTCGCAGGTTCAATCCCCGGCATCTCCAACTAAAAAGGTCCAGGCAAATAGGTGTGAAAAACCTCAGCTTGAGACCCTGGAGAGCCGCTGCCAGTCTGAGTAGACAGTACTGACTATGATGGACCGAGGGTCTGATTCAGTATAAGGCAGCTTCATATGTTCATGGCTCAAGGATGAGATTTTTCAAGGAAGAACTGGCAAGCCTTCATTGCTACCTGCTGATTCAGAACTGGATCGGGCTAAAGGTCCATCTTCCTGCACAGGTGCCAGTTTCATTCCGCTCAAGAGCTCCTTTGCCATATCGCCACTGCAGTTGACAAGTTCTACCACGTCCCGCGCAAAAATCTTTTTCTATTCTGCAGTTTCTATATATTCTTGGAAAGGTGCAGGATGAGATTATGAGCTAAAACACTTTGTATCCCCTTTCGGAGAGCCGGTTTGGTGTAGTGATTAAATGTGTGGATTCTTATCTGGGAGAACCGGGTTTGATTCCCCACGCCTCCACTCGCAGCTGCTGGAATGGCCTTGGGTCCGCCACAGTTCTCACAGAGTTGTCCTTGAAAGGGCAGCTTCTGTCGGAGCTCCCTCAGCCCCACCCACCTCACAGGGTGTCTGTTGTGGAGGAGGAAGTTAAGGGAGATTGTGAGCTGCTCTGAGACTGAGATTCAGAGTGGAGGGCAGGATATAAATCCAATAACTTCTTCTTCTTCTGCCCCACCCACCCCTGTATAAATGGCCTCTTCTCCTTCCTGACTCACTTTCAGATTCGATTGCAGCCCAACTTCTCTTTTTAAGCAGTTCCTTTCCCCTCTCTGTCCACCTCATGTTAATCTGCCTCCTCTGTTTGAATTGTTGCTTTTTACCATTGGTCCATAAAAAGGAAATGCAAGGGTTTAGGAAATCGGAGTTTAAGATGGCTGTTTGGTTATTGCAAATGCAAACCATCTGTATTTTTTCAAGCAAAACCTTTGCTTCCCTCCCCCTCACTTCACACTATGTCACCCAGCCGTGCTCGCAAGACTTATTTCACACGGACTTATTTCAGTTATGTAAGCAATCTTCCTAATATAACATCCCTCTTTAAACTCAGGGACAGGGAATCAATGGCTGAAGGAAGCTGAAAATGAGAAAATAAATCCCTAGTTTTACTCTTTTGGAAACTGTATCTCTGGATACATTAGAATCATAGAGTTGGAAGAGACCTCTAGGGTCATCTAGTCCAACCCCCTGCACAATGAAGGAAACTCACAAACACTTCCCCCTAAATTCACAGGATCTTCATTGCTGTCAGATGGCCATCTAGCCTCTGTTTAAAAACCTCCAAGGAAGGAGAGCCCACCACCTCCCGAGGAAGCCTGTTCCACTGAGGAACTGCTCTAACGGTCAGGAAGTTCTTCCTCATGTTGAGCCGGAAACTCTTTGGATTTAATTCCAACCCATTGGTTCTGGTCCTACCTTCTGGGGCCACAGAAAACAATTCCACACCATCCTCTATATGACAGCCCTTCAAGTACTTGAGGAAGGTGATCCTATCACCTCTCAGCCGCCTCCTCTCCAGGCTAAACATGCCCAGATCCTTCAACCTTTCCTCATAGGACTTGGTCTCCAGACATTATTTGTCTTCGTTGCACGGCGTTCAGAATTCAGAGCGGGCAAACCGTGAATCGGGACAGGAAACAAGAAGCCGTTGTTGAATAATGCCCGGACCTTGTAAGAGTTTCACTTCAGCATAAAGCTCCCACACTCAACTTTAAACCACAAACGCCGCAATGGCACCACAAATCTGCCTCTCGGTGATGCTGACGGCTATATACTGGCTGCCGACACCGGCCTCATTCTGCCAAAACCCCTCTCCTGGTTTGATCCTGTATAGAAATCACTACAGGAATTTGCGTTTCTAGTTCAATACCGCTTTGCAACAGGAGAAAACGGCTGTGAGAAATGTTTCTGCCAATACCCCTTTCTTGGTCTGATCCTCCACAGAACTACTTACGTCCCGCATGTGCAAAGTAAAAAAAAAGAGAAGCAGAATTTGCATTTCTCGTTAGACGTCACGTTTGGAAGCAAGAAGAGAAAACAGCTACGAGAAACGGGGTCACGCCAGACCACCCAAACAGTTCAGCTGTCAAATGAAGGGGAATTCGGGAGAGACGGAGGAATAATTTAGCAACGTTCAGATGGTCTAGACAGCCCTGTTATTGTTGGCTTTGCTAATAGGCTATTAGTTTGGAGAAATCTGCCCCATGTTCCAAGGATCTCCTTCCATCAACAATGGGGGAGGGAAAAGGAGAAAGCTAGGTTTAGAGATTGCATACCCACACACACATATCCAGGCCTCAGATTCAGCAGGAGCTCACGGGAGCACAGCTCCTGAACCTTTCTGAGAGTTCCCCCTCCTCCTCCCCACCTACCTTGTCCATTGAATAGAAGGTGCAGCTGCATAACAATCCCTGGATTAGGAGAGCGGGCGGGCGGGCAGCCAGCCACCAGGGGCTTTGCCACACCCCCAGCAGCCCTCATTAACCCCTGGAGAAGCCCGTGCCACCCTTTCTCCACTTTTTATGTGATTTTGGTGGCAGGTGGCTTGCTTGCCTTTTGACGGGGAGGGGGGGGCAGGAGAGCCCCCTTCTAATAAGAAAATATTTGGAGAGCAGTTTTCCCTGGATTCTCTCTCCCTCTCACTCTCTGATGCTGCTGAAGAGATACTCTAGTCTCAAAATGGGGATTTCCTTCCTTCTTTCCCAGACTCGCTTTCCCCACTATTTCCTCTTTCCCTTCCCTAAAAGCTTCTCCCCTTCCCATTTCACAACAACCCTGTGAGGTAGCTGTAGATTTTCCAGGCTGTATGGCCATGGTCTTGGCATAGTAGTACCTGACGTTTCGCCAGCATCTGTGACCAACATCCTCAGAGGTATACCTCTGGGGCCAGAGCAGCGTTCTCTCTAAGCGGAGTTAGTGTGAGCTGGCTCACAGTCTTTTTAGCCTCCAGCTCACACATTTTTGTCTTAGCTCAGGAAAAAAATGTTCCCAGAGAAAACTAATTCATGCAGTAGCTCAACAGCTTTGATGCCAGTAGCTCATGAAGTAGAATTTCGGTTTACAAATACGCATTGCACACTCCCCCCAACATGGTACCACGATCTATGGGACCGATACAAGTGGTCCCCAAGCTCCCAAACTGGATCTAACCGGCTTTAACATAGGAGAAGAAAGCAGGAATGAGCCCTGAGAGGAGGGTGGGGGAAGAACTCTGCAGGCCTACATGCATTGTGAGGGAGAAAAAACATATTCCTTCTAATAAGAAAATATTTGGAGAGCTGTTTTCCCTGCATTCTCTCTCCCTCTCGCTCTCTGATGCTGCTGAAGAGATACTCTAGTCTCAAAATGGGGATTTCCTTTCTTCTTTCTCAGACTCGCTTTCCCACTATTTCCTCTTTCCCTTCCCTAAAAGCCCCCACAGCTACTGCCCTTCCCACCCACCACCCAATCTACCTTTATGTCCCCCACTTTAGCAGTTCCTCTTTCCCTCCTTCTGGCAGCCTCTACCTAAGAAAACTACGACCAGCTTGCACAGTACTGGTCTCCAGGCCAGGTCCAGCTGCATGATGCCGGCTGAGCTCGGCCCAATTTTGCAGTGCCGACCAGATCACATTCAGTTGCACCTGCAAGAACTTGCAGAGCTGCCTTACTTCCCCCCCACCCCCGTATCCCCCCTCCAAACTATTTCTTCTTTCCCTCCTTCCAGCAGCCCCCGTAGCCTCTCCCCTTCCCGTGCTTCCTTCTCTCCTTCCCAGCCACCCACAAACCTACCTTTTATCTACCCCGTCTTCACCTATATTTTTCTTTTCTTCATTTTAAACTCCATAATGGGGACCCAAAGCAGCTGACATCATTCTCCTCTCCTCCAGTTATCCTCACAACAACCCTGTGAGATAGCTGTAGATTTTCCAAGCTGTATGGCCATGGTCTTGGCATAGTAGCACCTGACGTTTCGCCAGCTGTGACCAACATCTTCAGAGGTATACCTCTGAGGATGCTGGTCACAGCTGCTGGCGTAATGTCAGGTACTACTATGCTAAGACCATGGGCATACAGCCCAGAAAATCTACAACTAATGAACTCTGGCCATGAAAGCCTTCAACAACATACCTGTGAAGTAAGGTTAGGTGTAACTGCTCTAAAATGACATCTGCAGCCCCGGGTTGTCCCATGCCCACATGTGTTTTGGGCCTCAGTTTACAGATCCTGTATATATTCATTCATGTTTTATAACACAAAACAGGTGTGTAACAGCACAATCCTAAACAGTTATAACCTTTTAAGCCCACTGAAGTTAATGGGCTCAGAAAGGGAGAGCTTTAAGTTTGCACAATAATACAATACAATGGAGAGCCAGTTTGGTGTAGTGGTTAAGTGTGCGGACTCTTATCTGGGAGAACCGGGTTTGATTCCCCCACTCCTCCACTTGCAGCTGCTGGAATGGCCTTGGGTCAGCCATAGTGGTTAAGTGTGCAGACTCTTCTGGGAGAACCGGGTTTGATTCACCACTCCTCCACTTGCAGCTGCTGGAATGGCCTTGGGTCAGCCATAGTGGTTAAGTGTGCGGACTCTTATCTGGGAGAACCGGGTTGGATTCCTCACTCCTCCACTTGCAGCTGCTGGAATGGCCTTGGGTCAGCCATAGTGGTTAAGTGTGCAGACTCTTATCTGGGAGAACCGGGTTTGATTCCCCACTCCTTCACTTGCACCTGCTGGAATGGCCTTGGGTCAGCCATAGCCCTGGCAGAGGTTGTCCTTGAAAGGGCAGCTGCTGTGAGAGCCCTCTCCAGCCCCACCCACCTCACAGGGTGTCTGTTGTGGGGGAGGAAGGTAAAGGAGATTGTGAGCCGCTCTGAGACTCTTCGGAGTGGAGGGCGGGATATAAATCCAATATCTATCTATCTATCTATCTATCTATCTATCTATCTATCTATCTATCTATCTATCTATCTATCTATCTATCTATCTATCTATCTATCTAAAATGATTCTCTAACAAGACATTTTTGTAATGTAGCCCAATTCACAATTACTCCCATCTAAGTCCATTAAAATCAATGAGCTTTAGACTGGTATATATCTGGATTGCATTGCCAGTGTGTAAACATTTCCCCCTTAACTAAGTAATCAAAAATAATTTATTACCCAGACCTTGCAATGTGTATTTTGGAGTATGCTGGAGACAAATGTTTTGGCTAATATGCAAAAAGTCTACATTCATCAGAGGGAAAAAAACAACAATTTCTTATTTTCTTTTTTTTTTATTTCCTTCTGCAGTAACACGCAAGGAGTAAAATAACCCTTCTAAATGAATACGTGTGCCCACAGTTCTTCACTACAACCAATTAAAATGCGCTCTCAATGAATGGCCGATTGAAATCTATTTGAAGAGTACCAACTAAACCAATTAAAACCCGACACCTTAAGTTTCTCTATAACGATTAACCCACAACACCATTTTGAAGACTTAAGGAGCTGCCCTGACTCATGGTTCCAAAGAGCATGCGTCGAGAAAGCATTCTGGCGCATCGCAAATACACAGCAGCGTTGAAGCCACATCCTAGCTTAAGTTTATAATGTTGGTAGGGCTAGGCGGTGGGAAGCGATATAGGTTTTTCATTTCTTTGATTGGCTTATGATCTTGTACACGGAGACAGCGGCTATTAACTCGGATAATTTGCTCTGATGTTACTATTTATACTTGAAAGCGCCACCCACATGGCGATCAAAAAACCCACCCACGCGTGGCTAAAAATAACACTCTGATTCCTTGCAACGCTGATTTGGTCAGGATCTGTATTGTTCAGACTGGCCTAAGAATCTTGGCAGATGGTAAAAATGGAATACTGAGAATGAAGCTAGTTTACTTTCAGTTAATTCTTAGAATTCAGCTCTCTTTCAGCCTTATATAGGATAACTAGATGGAAATGAGAATGGTATTCCTGAAATCAGGAATTTTGCGAGATAGAAATTTTGGGACCTTTAAACTAGGACTAAAGAAGGCTGCGCCTGCTAAAACTATCTTCCGCACCACCATCAGCAGCCTTATCCTCCACTACAACTGGACACTCTTGTCTATAAGTGTAGTGCAAACACCAAGCATAAGAATCAGGGGTTTTTTTTTTCTGTAGCAGGAATTCCTTTGCATATTAGGCCACACCCCGATGTAGCCAAATCTCCTGGAAGTTACAGCTGGCCCTATACAAAGAGCCCTATACGAAGAGCCAGTTTGGTGTAGTGGTTAAGTGTGCGGACTCTTATCTGGGAGAACCGGGTTTGATTCCCCGCTCCTCCACCTGCACCTGCTGGCATGGCCTTGGGTCAGCCATAGCTCTGGCAGAGGTTGTCCTTGAAAGGGCAGCTGCTGTGAGAGCCCTCTCCAGCCCCACCCACCTCACAGGGTGTCTGTTGTGGGGGAGGAAAGTAAAGGAGATTGTGAGCCGCTCTGAGACTCTTCGGAGTGGAGGGCGGGATATAAATCCAATATCTTCTTCTTCTTCTTCTTCTCTTGGAGGATTGGCTACATCAGGGGGAAGTGGCCTAATATGCAAAGGAATTCCTGCTACAAAAAAAAAAGCCGTGATAAGAATTCATAGATTTTAGACACAACCCTTCTCAAGAGATTTCAGCTGATGTCATTTCCAAGTGGTTGGTATAGAGATCCCCACCCTTTTCTGACCCTCTCGGTACCTCTGGAATCCTGACACAGATTGGCGAGTGTGGAAATACAATGGCTGCCACAAAATGGCTACCACAGGAGGTGGAGGCAGCCACAAAATGGCTGCCAAAGTTTACTTTAATCTCACAGTGATGATCCCTGTGCTGTGGTGGCGGCTGCAGCCCAAGCAATGTTTTTAAAAATCTGCCCAGCCAATCAAATCTCCAGAGGCCTATCAGAAGCCTTGCTGGGCAAGAGCTCCACCTGGTCCCTCCCACTTTGTATAAACACTTGTTGGGTGGCAAGAAACATGTTGGCAGGTGCTATGGTGTCCCCGGGCACCATTCTGGGAACCTCTGCTCCTGTAACTCGTGAACAGCATCCAGTCACCTAAGACACACAATAATCTCCAAGCAACCAACATTCTTTATGCACTGGAAAGGGGTTTTGATGTGCCAAAAATGGCAAATAGACATATGTCTGGGCAAGTGAGTTAGTTACAAGCTAGAGCAGGCGTGTCAAACATGCAGTCCAGGGGATGAATCAGGCCCCCGGAGAGCTCCTATCAGACCCGCAAGCAACTCACTGTCGTCTGCTTCCTTCTCCCTGTCTCTCGCTTCCTTCTGCATCACAGCTTGCTTTGCCAGGCTTGCTCAATCGCACAGGAGCTACAAAGCAAAGCTCCGGTTTGGTGTAGTGGTTAAGTGTGTGGACTCTTATCTGGGAGAACGGGGTTTGATTCCCCACTCCTCCACTTGCACCTGCTAGCATGGCCTTGGGTCAGCCATAGCTCTGGCAGAGGTTGTCCTTGAAAGGGCAGCTGCTGTGAGAGCCCTCTCCAGCCCCACCCACCTCACAGGGTGTCTGTTGTGGGGGAGGAAGGTAAAGGAGATTGTGAGCCGCTCTGAGACTCTTCGGAGTGGAGGGCGGGATATAAATCCAATATCTTCTTCATCTTCTTCTTCTCCTCCCTTGGGGAGGAAGTGGGGGAAGGAGAGCTAGCTTTGCCAGGCTCTCTCAATTGCACAGCAGAGCTACTGAGCCAAGCCTCTCTTCCTTCTGTTGGCTGAGGCTCAGCAAGCCAGTGAGGTGGATGAGACTGAGTGAGTGTGCGTCTGTGTTCTTTATAAAGTTTATATTTCCCCTACCTGGCATTACATTTTATGAAACACATGGCCCGGCCTGATAAGGTGAAGATCCATCCCTCATAACAAATGAGTTCGACACCGCTGGGCTAGAGTCCCAGGAAGGAAAATGGCGATCGGCAGAAAGTTGCTCAGAACCACAATCCCCTTGGGTCACTTCTGGCTTCACCATCCTCCAAAGACCACTCAGCGTTTCCCAGAGCAACAGACACATGAACCTGCCCTACACTGTATCAGATCACCAGTCCGTCAAAGTCAGTATTGACTACTCAGACTGGCAGCAGCTCTCTAGTGCTGGGGTGTCAAACTCATTTGTTATGAGGGCCGGATCTGACATAAATGAGACCCTATTGTGCCGGGCCATGTGTGTACCTATTTAAGATTAGGTAGCAGAGATATAAATTTTATAAAGAACACAGACAGACCCATATATATATATATTTTTAAAACCTTAAAACGTTAGCACTCATTGGTTTTAAAGACGCACTCTTTATCTTTCTCCCCTGGGATCCAGGAAACTGGGCAAAGGAAGCTCTGGCTCTTTCCTTCCTTCCCCAGGGGACTGGGGGGAATGAGCCTCAGCCAATAGAATGAAGGAAGGAAAGCTTGGCTCAGTAGCTCTGCTGGGCAACTGAGAGAGCCTGGCAAAGCAAGCTATTCCTCCCCCCCAAAGGCAGCAGCCTCAGCCAACGAAGAAAATAGAGGCTTGGCTCAGTAACTCTGCTGTGTGGTTGAGAGAGCCTGGCAAAGCAAGCTGTTATGCAGAAGGAAGCAAAAAAGAGAGGGAGAAGGAAGCAGTTGACAGCCAGTTGCTTGGGGGCCTGATAGGAGCCCTCCGGGAGCCTGATTTGGCCCTTGAACTGCATGTTCAACACCCCTGGTCTAGTGTCTCAGGCCTCTCTAGTGTCTCAGTTTTTCACATCACTGCTTGGTCCTTTTTAACTGGAGATGCCAGGGGTTGAACCTGGGACCTTTTGCAAGCCAAGCAGAGGCTCTGCCAGAGAGTCACAGCCTCTTCCCGTGGCTCTCCAGGGTCTCAGGCAGAGGGCTTTCACATCCCCTTCCGCCTGGTCCTTTCAACTGGAGATGTCGGGGACTGAACCTGTAAGGGACCTGGGACCTTCTGTGTGCCAAACAGATGCTCTTCCACTCAGCAACAGCCCTCCCGAACATATCTCTCATATTCATTAGCGAACACTGTGCATGTATCTATCCTCAACTCAGCATTTTGTTTACGTGTGCACTTCATTTCTGCCCGCCCCCCCCCCCGGCCCCATCACAGCAAACTATAACTGGGGAAGGAAGTGCCCATAGGGTTGCCATAGGAACTGTGGTTATCCTGTATAAAGACATGCAATGAATATTCTCAGTGATATAATTAGCAGTGATTGCCCCGTGTCTGCCACCCTATATGTCTGTACCAGGGATGCTCAAATAACAGCCGGTTAGGCTCACATCCTAGTTGCTAGATCCACAGGTGGCTGGCCGTGTTGGTCTGAAGCAACAGAACAGAGCTGGAGCCCAGTAGCACCTTTAAGACCAACCAAGTTTTCATTCAGAATGTAAGCTTTCGTATGAAGAAGATGATATTGGATTTATATCCCGCCCTCCACTCCGAAGAGTCTCAGAGCGGCTCACAATCTCCTTTACCTCCCCCACCCCACAACAGACACCCTGTGAGGTAGATGAAGATATTGGATTTATATCCCGCCCTCCACTCTAAAGAGTCTCAGAGCGGCTCACAATCTCCTTTACCTCCCCCCCCCCACAACAGACACCCTGTGAGGTAGATGAAGATATTGGATTTATATCCCGCCCTCCACTCTGAAGAGTCTCAGAGCGGCTCACAATCTCCTTTACCTCCCCCACCCCACAACAGACACCCTGTGAGGTAGATGAAGATATTGGATTTATATCCCGCCCTCCACTCTGAAGAATCTCAGAGCGGCTCACAATCTCCTTTCCCTTCCTCCCCCACAACAGACACCCTGTGAGGTAGAAGAAGATATTGGATTTATATCCCGCCCTCCACTCCGAAGAGTCTCAGAGCGGCTCACAATCTCCTTTACCTTCCTCCCCCACAACAGACACCCTGGGAGGTAGAAAAAGATATTGGATTTATATCCCGCCCTCCACTCCGAAGAGCCTCAGAGCGGCTCACAATCTCCTTTACCTTCCTCCCCCACAACAGACACCCTGTGAGGTAGATGAAGATATTGGATTTATATCCCGCCCTCCATTCCGAAGAGTCTCAGAGTGCCTCACAATCTCATTTATCTTCCTCCCCCACAACAGGCACCCTGTGAGGTGGATGGGGCTGGAGAAGGCTCTCACAGCAGCTGCCCTTTCAAGGACAGAGCTATGGCTGACCCAAGGCCATGCTAGCAGGTGCAAGTGGAGGAGTATGCATGCATGTACACCATTCCTTCGTCTCATGAAGTGTGCATGTATACAAAAGCTTACATTCCGAATAAAACTTGGTTGGTCTTAAAGGTGCTACTGGACTCCCAACTTTTATCTTAGTTGCTGGTTGGGAACAGAGATTTTATTTTTCGACAACCAGTCCAACAGTTCATCTGTCTGCTTGCGGATGGTTTTGCAGGTTGCCTCACTGTATTCTTTCTTCTTTATTTTTATTCCTGTTCTTTGTGGCCTGCCTTTTCTACTCAGACTCAAGGCAGATCACACAACGAGCCAATAAACTGACAGATGGGACAATGAATAAACATTTTTTTTTTTTTTTGCAATTTAATGGGATAAGCCTAAAAAAAGTTTCTGCTAGACGACCCCTCCCCCGTACAAATGGCAGCCTTGCGCAAAGTGTGGCGGAGTTGCGTCTAGCTTTGCACAGCATTTACACACACACACAACGCCAATTATCAAAGCTTGCAATGCCTGCATCACTGGGATTGTTGTGTATGTGGACTCAATTGAAGACTGAAGAAGGTGGTCCTGCTGGGCTCATTGGAACCAGAAGAACAGAGCTTGGGGACTTGGGAACAACGGGCAGCAGGATCCAAACCCCTGCAACCCTGCACCAATCACAGACCCCCTTGCTGGTTTGAATGATCCAATAACGTGCTTGCGTGGGGACCCTGAGTTGTATATAGTTGGCCTCTTTGGCCCAGTTCCTCAGCCTTGAAATTCAGCCTACCTAATGCTGTAAAGGAAGTCCTTCACCCAAAGGGTGATTAACATGTGGAATTCACTGCCACAGGAGGTGGCGGCGGCTACAAGCATAGCCAGCTTCAAGAGGGGATTGGATAAAAATATGGAGCAGAGGTCCATCAGTGGCTATTAGCCACAGTGTGTGTGTGTGTGTGTATATATATATGTGTGTGTGTGTTTGTATACACACACATATATTGGCCACTGTGTGACACAGAGTGTTGGACTGGATGGGCCATTGGCCTGATCCAACATGGCTTCTCATATGTTCTTATGTGACACAGAGTGTTGGACTGGATGGGCCATTGGCCTGATCCAACATGGCTTCTCATATGTTCTTATGTGACACAGAGTGTTGGACTGGATGGGCCATTGGCCTGATCCAACATGGCTTCTCATATGTTCTTATGTGACACAGAGTGTTGGACTGGATGGGCCATTGGCCTGATCCAACATGGCTTCTCATATGTTCTTCTGTGACACAGAGTGTTGGACTGGAGGGGCCATTGGCCTGATCCAACATGGCTTCTCATATGTTCTTATGTGACACAGAGTGTTGGACTGGATGGGCCATTGGCCTGATCCAACATGGCTTCTCATATGTTCTTATGTGACACAGAGTGTTGGACTGGATGGGCCATTGGCCTGATCCAACATGGCTTCTCATATGTTCTTATGTGACACAGAGTGTTGGACTGGATGGGCCATTGGCCTGATCCAACATGGCTTCTCATATGTTCTTATGTGACACGGAGTGTTGAACTGGATGGGCCATTGGCCTGATCCAACATGGCTTCTCTTATGTTCTTAACTAATAAAGAGCTGATGTTTTGCTACCGCCTCACCTCTTCCATGCGTTGAACCCACTATGTCATAGAAATCTACCATGCAATTGGTACACTCAACATGTTTCCCCATATAATGAGACTGTGTGACATTTCTCCATTTCTCACAGTGGCTGATTCCACAGCAGAGAATCCCCCAGGGCTCAGCAATATGGAAAAAGGGGCGTCCTAGCTGCTCTTGTCCATTTCAGAAACAGCCTTATCAGTTTCAACACAGATTCTTTCAGGGTTTGTCTGGGTTTCTTTGTGGTCCCTTCATTCAACAAACTAACCCTAAAAATGTAGACACAAAAACTGAATCACAAGGATTTAAATGGAAATTTCTAGGATCTTGGGATATGAATTCAAGAAAGCTACAGAGACTTTTCTGTTGGTATTACAAATGGAAAAATTTCCCAAAGAAGATAGAACTATAATTTGGTACTTGCTTTCAGCTGCTAGGACACTATATGCGCAGTTGTGGAAGCAAGAAAAAATACCAGAAAAATGGGATTGGATTGTAAAAGTTATGACATGGAGTGAGGTGGACAAATTAACAAGAACTTTAAGAGACTATGATTCAGGAGATTTTAAAAGGGAGTGGAAAAAATTTAAAAGTTATGTAGAAGACGAGTGGAAAGTAAAAGGACATTAGACAATATTTGATAATGATTAAACTTTAGAAGAAAGAAGAATATTAATTTTAGTTCTTAGGAATTAAGGGTACCTTTTAATGTTAGTATTTTGAGTAAATAACACTGGCGGGGGTCAAGTAACGGGGGGAGGGGTGATTAGAAAGACGCATACGGGATAGATGAAAAGAAGTTATGAATGGAAATTATTACCATACGTTATCAATAAAATTGTTTAAAACAAGAACAAGGATTTAAATGGATGGCGATTGCCGGGACACCACTGTGCAACTGCGAAAATTTTAAATGAACTTTGGACACCCCCCCCCACAACTCACAAGTGATATTCCCACCCCAATTTATAGAAAAGCGCATTTTTAAAATTGTTGCTGCAGAATAACCACACGGGAGGAAAAACAGTTGTGCATAAGGCAGACGCAGAATCCAAAGTCAAGCTTAAAGGCCTACTGCTTGGGAAATCCGCACTAAGCTGCGTCCGTGTAACAGGCCTTTGTGAATCATTAGCTGAATGAATTCTACGGACTCTTATCTGGGAGAACCGGGTTTGATTCCCCACTCCTCCACTTGCGCCTCCTGGAATGGCCTTGGGTCAGCCATAGCTCTGGCAGAGGTTGTCCTTGAAAGGGCAGCTGCTGTGAGAGCCCTCTCAGCCCCACCCACCTCACAGGGTGTCTGTTGTGGGGGAGGAAGGGAAAGGAGATTGTGAGCCGCTCTGAGACTCTTCAGATTGGAGGGCTGGATATAAATCCAATATCTTCTTCTTACGACCCCTCCTGAGCCCTGTACAGCAGGAAATTGTTTAAATATCACCCCAAATTACCCATCAATGAATACTATGTTTCAATAAAATTCCACCACTTGGAGTTCATCTAAAGAGCCCTTAGCGACAATAACGCTGTCAATCAGTTTGACTCAGCAGTTCCTTTGCCTGTGCGCGGTTTTGAGAAGGAAAGGAAAAGTCCCCTGTGTAAGCACCAGTCGTTTCCAACTCTGGGGTGACGTTGCTTTCACAACGTTTTCACGGCAGACTTTTTACGGGGTGGTTTGCCATTGCATCATCTACACTTCCCCCCCACCCCCTCCCCGCAAGCTGGGTACTCGACCTCGGAAGGATGGAAGGCTGAGTCAACTTTGGGCCAGCTACATGAACCAGCTTTCGCTGGGATCGAACTCAGGTCGTGAGCAGAGAGTTCAGATCACAGTACTGTAGCTTTACTACTCTGCACCACGGGGCCACGGTTTTGAGAAAACACAACGCAAACGAGTTCAGGAGGCTTGACACAAACCAAAGAGACAAAGCGATCAGTTCACGTAAGGCTGCCACCGCGGTTAATCTAAGGCACATAACTTAGAACACTCCATGAGAGATTTTAACGAATGCATATGTTGAAAACCAAGTTTTAAACCACGGTTTAAACCACGGACAGAGGTCCTTTGCCTGGGTTGCGGCGGTTTAGGGAACGGGGTTTCCCTCCCAGTTTTTGACAGGGCGCAACTGGTAGCAGTGCGCAGAGTTAAGAGCTTGGGACTGGGAGTACTACTGGAGCCTTCCCTGACAATGGAGGCCCAGATAGCAGCTACTGCCAAGTCCGCCTTTTTTCATCTTAGACTGGCGAGGCAGTTAGCCCCCTTCCTGGAGCGCGGCGACCTGGCAACAGTGATCCATGCTACGGTCACCTCAAGGTTAGACTACTGTAATGCCCTCTACATGGGGCTGCCCCTGTACCGAACCCGGAAACTGCAGCTAGTGCAAAATGCAGCAGCCAGGCTGCTATTGGGACTGCCTCGGTGGGAACATGTGCGGTCTGGGCTGCGGGAGTTGCACTGGCTGCCAATTGTTTACCGGGTTCGTTACAAGGTGCTGGTTATCACCTTTAAAGCCCTATATGGTCGAGGACCTGTCTACCTTAGGGACCGCCTCTCTCCATATGTTCCCCAGAGAGCACTGCGATCAAGCTCAAAAAACCTATTGGAAATCCCTGGGCCAAAAGAAACCAAATTAAAAACTACCAGAGAACAGGCATTCTCTACAAAGGCTCCCCAATGGTGGAATCAACTGCCGGAAGATGTGCGGGCCCTACGGGATCTTAACCAGTTCCGTAGGGCCTGCAAAACTGCCCTCTTCCAATTAGCTTTTTAAGACGGAACTCCTGATAATATCAGGAGCCATCTTGCACATATTCTGATTGTACTATAGTGTTATACTGTTTTATTGGTTTTACTGTTTAAATTATGAATTATTGTATTCTGTTTATTGTATCATGGTTTACCATGTCTTGTTAGCCGCCCTGAGCCTGCCTAGGCGGGGTATAAATAAAAGTTATTATTATTATTTTTCACATATTAATCTGGAATTATTTTGCAGTCCATTTGACAATATGCAATGTTTCTTCTTCGTTTGTAGGCCTTCCTGAAGTCCAGTGCAGGTGTGATTGCAGTTGTGGTTTAAAACTTTGTTTTCAATATATGCATTCGTTAAAGCTCTCATGGAGTGTACTAAGTGATATACCTTACTCATACCCGGGAGCTCTCGGGTTTCGCACACCGCAGCAAATCTGACCGCCGAATGTGTTGGCAGCGAAAATTCATGGCACCCCTAAAAACTGCATCTTTCTGCAATTCACTTTCTGTTAAGTTTTTTGAGAGCGGGTGCAGCAGTGAGGCGTCCCCTGTCCCGGGGCTGAACTCAAGAGGTTGCATTGCTCTGCCACAGCCTTTTCGCTTCAGCCCCCTGTTCGCAAAAGAAGGATAACGGTATTGCCCTTCACCACGGGGATCACAGCAAAATAAAAAAGGTTTCAAACGCTGTGCTTTTATTTTATCGTCCTCATCTCTAGCGCTGCTTGCGCTCCACAAATTACTAAAACATCAATAACATTCTTCAAACATTGCACTGTAATCCGCTTTCTGCATTATGGTGTTTTATACCTTAGGTAGGGCTTTTTTGTTTATCTGCACTGTCTTCCACTTCTGTAGTCCTACTTCTACTGCATCATAAGAGCATACGAGAAGCCATGTTGGATCAGGCCAGTGGCCCATCCAGTCCAACACTCTGTGTCACATAAGAACATAAGAGAAGCCACGTTGGATCAGGCCAAAGGCCCATCCAGTCCAACACTCTGTGTCACATAAGAACATAAGAGAAGCCACGTTGGATCAGGCCAAAGGCCCATCCAGTCCAACACTCTGTGTCACATAAGAACATAAGAGACTCCATGTTGGATCAAGTCAATGGCCCATCCAGTCCAACACTCCGGGTCACATAAGAACTTAAGAGAAGCCATGTTGGATCAGGCCAATGGCCCATCCAGTCCAACACTCTGTGTCACATAAGAACATAAGAGAAGCCATGTTGGATCAGGCCAAAGGCCCATCCAGTCCAACACTCTGCGTCACATAAGAACATAAGAGACTCCATGTTGGATCAGGTCAATGGCCCATCCAGTCCAACACTCCGGGTCACATAAGAACTTAAGAGAAGCCATGTTGGATCAGGCCAATGGCCCATCCAGTCCAACACTCTGTGTCACATAAGAACATAAGAGAAGCCATGTTGGATCAGGCCAAAGGCCCATCCAGTCCAACACTCTGTGTCACATAAGAACATAAGAGACTCCATGTTGGATCAGGTCAATGGCCCATCCAGTCCAACACTCCGGGTCACATAAGAACTTAAGAGAAGCCATGTTGGATCAGGCCAATGGCCCATCCAGTCCAACACTCTGTGTCACATAAGAACATAAGAGAAGCCATGTTGGATCAGGCCAATGGTCCATCCAGTCCAACACTCTGTCTCTTACCTGGGAGAACAGGGTTTGATTCCCCACTCCTCCACTTGCAGCTGCTGGTAGGAGTTGTCCTTGAAAGGGAAGCTGCTGTAAAAGCTCTCTCAGCCCCATCTACCTCATAAGGTATCTGTTGTGACCACTCTGAGACTGACAGGGCAGGATATAAATCCAATATCTTTTTCTTCTTCTTCTATTCTCCCCCCACAAGGGAGGTGGATTCTGCAAACGACTTTCCTATTTTATGATCTTATTAAAATGGTACTTTAGATTTCTTAAAGTTATCCAGAAGCTGCATGCTCCTCCTCCTATACTGTGCAGGATCACACACCTTGTTATATTCAAAGTTTCCTCTCCTCCTTGGCAAGTTAAAAAATTACCTCTCCTTTGCCAATATTAGATCTGCCGCAGGTTTAACAGAACGAACACGCGTGCTTTGGGTACCTGCAGTGTTTGTTCCCTGTAATACATCTGGAGCAGAGTACAGGCCAATCCTGGCTTCCTGCAGAGTACAATTTACAAGATACCACCTGGGTACCTGGAGTGTTTCAGTTTAAATGTAATGGGCCACAAGCAATTAATCTGATATGATTTTTCACTCTCCAAGTGTTTTTTCAGAAGAGTCTAGTAGTAGGTGAACTAATACCTTCTAGAAGATATACTGACTTTCATACAGAGCTGACACTTGCACAGATTTCAAGAGCCTTATCCACAAAAACCAATTTATGAAGCAGCTTTTACAGAACATCCAGAGCAGGGGTGTCAAACATGCGGCCCAGGAGACGAATCAGGCCCCCGGAGGGCTCCTATCAGGCCCCTGAGCAACTAGCTGTCATCTGCTTCCTTCTCCCCATATCTTGCTTCCTTCTGCATCACAGCTTGCTTTGCCAGGCTTGCCCAATTGCACAGCAGAGCTACTGAGCCAAGCTTTTCTTCCTTGGTGTAGTGGTTAAGTGTGCGGACTCTTATCTGGGAGAACCGGGTTTGATATCCCACTCCTCTACGTGCACCTGCTGGAATCGCCTTGGGTCAGCCATAGCTCTGGCAGAGGTTGTCATTGAAAGGGCAGCTGCTGTGAGAGCCCTCTCCAGCCCCACCCACCTCACAGGCTGTCTGTTGTGGGGGAGGAAGGTAAAGGAGATTGTGAGCCGCTCTGAGACTCTTCGGAGTGGAGGGCGGGATATAAATCCAATATCTTCTTCTATTGGCTACTGAGTCAAGTCTTTCTTCCTTCTATTGGCGAGGTCGGGATGGCAGTGGGCATGCTCAGAGCCCGCTCGCTACCACGCCCCCCCCCCCCCCGATTTTACCCGGTGAGGTCGGGGAGGCAGCGGGCGCATCCAGAGCCAGGCTCTGAGCTCGCTGTCACACCCCCAACTTATCACCACCATGTACCAAAGTATTGGCAAGCAAGAGAACTCAACAGGGCTTTTTTTTGTAGCAGGAGCTCCTTTGCATATTAGGTCACACACCCCTGACGTAGCCAATCCTCCAAGAAGAAGAACTGCAGATTTATACCTCGCCCTTCTCCCTGGATCAGAGTCTCAGAGCGGCTCACAATCTCCTACATCTTCTCCCCCCACACCAGACACCCTGTGAGGTGGGTGGGGCTGAGAGGGGTCTCCCAGCAGCTGCCCTTTCAAGGACAACCTCTCCCAGAGCTATGGCTAACCCTATTGCATTCCAGCAAGTGCAAGTGGAGGAGTGGAGAATCAAGCCCAGTTCTCCCAGATAAGAGTCCGCACACTTAACCACGACACCAAAACTGGCTCTCTTA